>NC_081191.1:78610309-78650309 GCF_902713425.1 Acipenser ruthenus | reverse complement strand
TTGACACAATTTAAACATGTTTTTTTTTCTTTATTAATATCTGTTTTAAAAATTCTAGATGCCAGACAAGCAAATTTGCGATTTTTGGCTTTTAATTTAGCCTACCGATCTACTCCTGGATGACGGACGTACAGTCACAACTCTCTACACAGCTACATTTTCATCAATGCCATAGAAACGGGAAGAATTTATTTTTATTTATTTTATTTATTCATTTACGTTGTTTAATTTTTTTTTTTTTTGCGGACAGTGCAACATCTATTTAAATACCCATTTTGGTTGTTATAATAAAGGCAATTGTAATTTGGTTTAAATCGTTTTCCTTTCACTATGCTTTTAATTGTATGCATATATTAATTAAAAGAATTCTAAAGCTAATGAATCGCATTATATATATATATATATATATATATATATATATATATATATATATATATATATATATATACACACACGCAGCTGGATATTAACGTTATTTGACGCGATTTAAAAATACACCATACGAACAAAACAATAATTATAATAATGAAATACAATGGAATGTGTTTATATTTTAATCGAAAGGGAGCCTGGGTTATCTCAAAACAAAATTAGATACTTCAATAAAGGGCTGTTATATTGCAATGGTTTAATGTTGCAATTCAGAATCTAATGTGGTTTACTGTCCCTTCCATTAACTAGAAAACCCCTGAGGTTTACAATTATTTTTTTAAAGATAATACATTTAAGATTGAATAGGTAGGTAGAGAGGAATCTCATGAAGGCAAGGAAGGAAGCCTTTAATAACTCCTGAGATTCAGACATGTTCAGCAGTTAGATTGGCTCTGGCTTCTCCAAGGGTCGACAATGTGTCATTTCCATGAAGCCAAATTGCCCTCTGCCTATATGATATTAATGCACAAATCAATATTTCAGGGATTAAATTTCCCTTCTTCATTTTTTATGGTTTCTACCTCAATACGTCTCAAGTCTAATAGAAGAGGCTGGATGATTTAAAATCCTTCACTGTAAAGAGGCTTGTTGCAAGCCTTTCGCTGTATTTTAATGTTTTACACAGAAGAGCCAAAGATTTCTGGGAGTGACTGTCTGTGCGAAATTACATAAAGCACCTCAGTTAGGGTAAAGGCCGAAAGAGTTTTATTTATCCAGCTGAATGCTTAAAAATATTTTGCTAATCCTGAATTGATTTATTTTAAAATCAATGGGACCCCGGTACGTTTTAATGATTTGTTTAGTATTCCCTAACACAGTGCTGTACATAAAACATATTTCATTTAAATTGTGTAATAATATTTAACCTTATACAAGTACATTTACAGAGGTTAATATCGTTTGTGTTTTAACAAAAATATCAAACAAATACAATGCTGCACATTCAGATATTAAGTAGCAATATATGTAATCTGCTACTGAAATGTATATCTTTTTTGCTGATACAGTTCACTCTGTTTCATGTATCTTTCCTATAGTGTGGAGACAAGCGCAGCTTAACAATAATCAAGTTTACATTTTTAACTGGATGCAAAATAAAACAAAGTGACTATAGCATAAATGATCTGTCATTCAATGGCAAACATCAAGACAATCTGAGGATTCTCATAACTAGCATCAAAAAAAGAAAGAAAGAAATAATACTTGGCAGAAATGTTGTTGAAATCCCAAAGCTTTGACATTATCATATAATCTTGGGAAGGTTTAATGTCTATCATTTGGTGGTGTTTTATAGTCCTAAACCATCTGGACCAAGTTCCGCACAGCTGCACACATTTCATACGTGATAGAACAGTTTTTCCATTCAGTGTGAAATGTACCTTCTTAAAACTTAGAATAGATTCACTTAATTTAGCTTGCTAAAAGAAATGTACATGAAGAAGGACAAAGGGCCCTTTAATCTTCACAGGCTGTTTGTTTTTCTTTAAGATTTCTGTCCATTTGAGTTTGAAAAGTTATGTTTATTGAGGAGACGCTGTATGGTTCTGAGGTGTGACATTAAAATAATACTTTTTTTTTCTTGTGCTGCTGCTTTGCGCTGCTAGCTAATTTGCTAAGATTTTATTCATGCCTGTCAAAATACACAGTTAATTTATTCTTATTTACAATTAATCTCAATACAATTAATCTTAAATTGTGCTTTATGCAGTTGCTGAAAATGTGTAATTATATTTAATTAACTCTGTCAAAGTAATTAGCATTGCTTAATTTCCCTTTACATATATTAATCTGGTGCTCATTTGTTACAGATAGATTTAACCTCTATCTAGACTTGCCTAAATAAAAAAAAGCACACAGCTTTTTTACTATTTCCCATATGATTGTTATAGATATCATTGTGAAATTATAACTTCATTATTTCAGAACTGTTTTGCTTTTGTTGATGGAGCAATTGAGTTTGCTAGGATACAGGGTTACAAAACATGCACAGGTCCAGCAGATTTAAAAGCCCCCCTTAAATACCTTCCAGTCTTGTGGGTGGAAAGATGAGAAGTCAGGAGCAGGCTTAATGTATTAAGTGCAGGGCCTTTCTGTGTCAGCCCTGGGGCTGTACTGTAACGCGCAGAGCCTTTCCTGCATAGAAACTATCTGATGGGTTAAAGACTTGGATCGGGTTCAAATTGAAAAGCGCCCAGGGAAAGTGCATGTGAATATGTACAAGTTTCATGTAATTAGTACTTAATTATATTAACATATGCAAATTGTCAACTTAGAGGCTTGTTCAACTGGCAAAGATCAACTGAGCATAAATGGCATATTGTTCCACAGCAAATAATGGATTGCAAGTTGGATTGTGGAAACACATAACTAGCTATCTAATTTAACTTGTACCATAGCAAAATGTCATTAGTATCCATGGATACTTGGTTAATTGTGCTGACTGGGCTGTGATGTGTCCTAAAAAAGAAAGGCTTGTTTGCCTAATCCACCTTACAATGACACTTGTTTGTACATGTTTCCCTTGTGTGGAATTTGCATATGCAAACCAGTTGTCTCTCTGTCTCATTTGTCACGGCTCTTCATTACCCATGAAGAGGACATCGTAACTTGGCTGTTGCCGATTCTTCCAAGACAGGACAGTGTCAACCAGTCTAGCAACATTCTTTTATAATTTGTTTCTGATTAACAGACCAGACTGAGGCTCATTCTTTTCAGGCCACAATGGTAAGGTCAGTTCTGTCACTGAAGAGTTTCCACAGCAACTAAAGCTTTCTTTTTCTCCCCTTTAGCTAATTAAATAACATATTTTGAATAAATGTATTATAACACAGGAAACATACTTTTACTTATAATCGCTGGTTACTGAAGATGGGGAAACTCAAATTGATGCTAGTATTCCAGCATTAATCCAGGTTTTTTTTGGACAGAAATGTAAACTGATATAATTGCTTTTCAGTGGAAGGAATGGGGGTTTATACAAGTGTGAAAGCATCGGAAAAGGATTAGCATTTTTTTGCATAATGAAAAGCAGCATTGAATAGGGCATTCAATGGTTGACTGAATGACTAAGATGAAAGGAAGATGAAAATGCAGCCTCTTCTTTCTTTATTCCTGTGCGTCGCTCTCCCTAAAGATCTGTTTGTCAAGGACTTGAGAAAACAAGCATAGGCTCATATTTCAGAAGCCTTCCAAGATGCCCTCTGTCATCATGTGAAGTAATATGTATGATAATTGCGCAGCTTGGGGCAGATAAATAAAGGTTTTGAGGTTTGTAAAAAACAAGCCAGCATTGTAGCTATCTAAATATTGACCATCTAGTGTCAAGGATGTTAAAACTTTTTTTCATTGAGTTTGAAATTCTGTAAACTGGATTTTTAAAGAAAAGGTGAGATACAGAATTGCAATTTTTGTTAAAACAGTTTATTGTTTATGACTGCAGACATAGCAACATTAGGCACCTGATGCACTAGTTTTTCAATGTGTATATTCTGTTAGCAGCGTCCTTTGAAACATACAAGTCTGTAAACCAACTAATGTATGATGCTTACTTTCTGAACATGACGACAGGAAATGTGACACCATGCCGTATTATTGGTACTAATTCTTCCCTATTTATATGATCTTTCATGATGAACATAAACTGTGTTACAAAAGAATTGTCTCGTGTCGAATGGGAAAAGTTTTATTTTTTCACCCTCTCTTTCTGTTTAGGAGTTAGGAGCTTCTGAGATTGACCTTTTATTTGACGCAAAAAGCTTTTCATATGCAAATGTTTCTGACAGAAAGGGAAAATGTGACAACAGTGAGTGTTTATGGGCATCTTCAAACAAAGTGATCAACCGATTTAATTATGCCTGCTTCTGGGCAATTATGGCATCAAAAATAGTCCAAGTGTTGAGATTGCTTTTAGAAGTGGGAACTAGATTCCTTTTCCCCATCTGTAAATGGGATGCAGTGTGGATAATTATTTTTGTTGGTGCATTTTAAACAGGTTCCACAGTGTTTGAGGTCATGGTAATTATCAGTTTAAGGCCCATTCAAACAAGTTTTGACACATTCTACCAGATGTTGAATTGTATTTCACTGCCATATGCGTGAACCTGTATTGTTTTGTAGGGCTTTGTCTGTTTTAGTTTTGAACATTGGAGTTTCAAGCTGCATCTTTATGCAATTATGTCTAAGGTGGAATAGTATTAAAACTACTGTAATTGATTTTAATGCACAGTCAACTGTTTGAATATATATATATATATATATATATATATATATATATATATATATATATATATATATATATATATATGTATTACTACGATTGTTTTTAAAATTGCAGCAGTTTTAATTCTTGAATAATTGTGTTCCAGTTAGTTCATTTCAAGTTCCAATAGAAGAAATGGACACTTGTTTAAAGAAAGCATAAATGGTGTGTCTATTTTTGTGACATGGGCAAAACCCCAGCCTTTTTGATAGTGTGTTGTTTATTTTACCTTGTGAAATAGAAGGACACTAGTTGTTGTACACATACTAGAGCTCTTTTTGGTAAAGCAATTTATTGTTCAACTGGAGATGAATGCATTATCCTTGAAATATAGGCCCTAGAATCCCACATGTTATTTCCCCCCTCTTAAATCCTAAAATGCAAATTGTATAAACAAATTCGTAATAGAGGAGTATACAAGTTAAATTAGCAAGGACAGAATTTCACTGGACTATTCTTTTTTTCTTTTCTCCAAATCCTGAGGATTGAAGACTGCATTATCCCATTCACAGTGGCTTAAACCATAGAGTTAGATCGACTTTGCTTCACTTGTGTAAAGGCAGCTGTATTCCTATAATCCAGCTGTATCTCTCTTCTGCTTCCCTGCCGAATCGGCACTGTATCTGTGAGTGATCAAGACTGGTGATCTAAATACAGCCTCCGTTCTGATTCTGCCGGCACTTCACTTGGTGTGTACTCTATAACCTTGGATGTTGTTTGTACTCCAAGGTTATTAAATCTTTGTTGCCAGCCTGCTGAGCGAAACATAGTCCTTTGTTTGGTGGTCATTTTTATTTAGATTCAACTTCCAAGTTCATACAAACATACAAACAGTGACTGACCACACACAACAGAGAGGGCAGTCTATTTCTGTAGCAGAGAACCCCCCCCCCCCCCCCCCAAAAAAAACAAAACAAAAACCAAAGCCATTCACAATGTGCATGTGCTGTGTGGCAGACTTAGTTCTCAGGGACTGTGGAGGCTGCTTTCTGGTAGTTTACAGATGAAATCTCTGATAATATCTTTACATCCCACTACAGTTAAAAAGCTTTGTCTTCTGCCGGCATGTTAATACAGGACAGGAGTCTTTTCTTCTGTTTCTGTTAAAAAGGAATTCCCTTCTGTTCCCTTATATAAGGGTACTGCTAGTTGTCCCTCATCATTCTCCTTATTCTGTTTCAATAAGGCCTTACTTCATCCTTTAGATTAAGTAGACATATGTGAAAGATTGACGCACTGCCCATTTAAAACAATTTACTTGTATAAATTAATTTATTGTACACCTTTTCACATTTTTGGTTATGTCCCACATATTCAAAGGCACTGTTCCACATTTGGACGATGAATAGTTGATCAGAATTATAGCCTAAATAGCCAGCTTTGTGTTCAAACACTATCCCTTGAATGGAAGGCTTTTCAATATCTACAATCAGTATTTTTCTAAAGTACCAGTACATACTTGACACAGTAAAAACAAAACAAAAAAAGTGATTTCTTTGCTGAAAATGAGACGGTTTCAAAAGGGGAACCATAATGTTGTGCAAAGTGTTGTTGGTCATACAGGCCTGTTTAAGTGCTTGCTGTCAACAAGCAAATCCTGGGCAGTACTTTCACTATCTCACCCCTGATTTATTCACGAATGATCCTTCACGCCGCACTCTGCGTGTCCTTGGCCTAATAAGAGGGGGAGTGAAAACCAACAAATGTACAAAAGTTTGTGCCAATTAATGGAATAATATAGTATTTGCCATACTAAAGCAGATTTCCATGTAAACGATGTGTTGCATTATGAATGACAAACAGGTTATTGCCCATTACAAAAAGGATGGCAATTAAATATTTATAAGTAGAGTATCTTAAATAAAAAGATAAATTAGTTAATACCTCATGCATATGTAATATAGACATGTTTGCTACTGCGTGTCTAAAAACAGTGGATTTACACTGGCATTCCACCTGTGGTGAAGGGGAATCTTAGCAGAAAGACAACTGGCACAGTGTTTATGCTGGGGCAGAGGTTGAGTATAGTTACAGAAATCCCCAGAGAAGCATTTAGTTAATACTAGCCTTCTCATATCCTGTATCAGTCTTGCCTGGTGCTACACTTCAGAATAAGCTTTCATGGTTTTGTTTTTTTAAGGACGTTTAAGGTTTTCAAGAATACAAAAATGATAAAAAACAAACAAACAAGAAATTGATGATGATAATTTAAAATAGTTAGCCTTCAGTATTTGATTTTATTGAAGTTCTTAAAGATTTTTTTTTTAAGACATTAAATATTACTACTACGACTACTAATAGTTTACATGATAAAAAGTTAACTTTGTAAGCAGGTGTTTTGGTAATGGTCTACTGAAGCTGTATACATAATAGTTAGGACTCAAATTCTTAATCCACAGGCTCATCACGGTGAGTCTGAATATTTGAGTAATCAAGTATTCTAAATAAAATTACTGCTTGAATACTTTGATCAAGTTTCGAAAAGTCATTAATTTCTAAAACAAATGGAAAAATGCTCAAACTTGGCACAGTATTTTTTAGAGAAGTGGAAGTAAAAAGTGATCAGCCACTACAATTGTCACCTAAATGATAATTGACAAGGAGGCGGGTGCTCTTCATTACCTAGCTTTACTATTGGCTATGTGTGTTCTTATTTCTTACTTCTAGTTTAAATATTTTTTTATTTTTTACTGTTACTGTTAATGTATGTATCGATGCGTCCCTATGTGTGGTTGCTTCTAATACGTTCTAAGGACCTGTCACTGTTATGTGTAATTAGAGGTTGAGTATTCAGGTATTCAAAACCTTTATTCTTGGTATATTCGAATATTTTATTATTTGAAATTCCCACCTCTGGTAACATGCTGTGGTATATATCATTTTGTGTTGTTTTGCATGTAGTTCAAAATTGAGTGTTTAATTTAGTCAAATAACAAACTGAGGGTTGCATTCACATTTATTTGAGTAAAAGCTTGAATTCAAACATTGTTCTCTAAACTTTAAAAAGTCTTTTCAAATAAATAATTATTTTTGTGTGATTGAAATAATATGATACTTCCTACCTTTTGAAAGGTGTTGATTAGTATTTTTCAGCCCTTTATTTATTTTGAATGCATAATTATCTTTGCATGTCATTCGATAGCTGTGCTAATTGAGGCAGCTTTTGTGTATTTGCACTTAAAGTTGAAATCTAATAAACATCCTGCTTTTCTTACCGTTTGGTGGTACACTTTAATTAACTCTTTATTGCTCTGAAGCAGAGTTTACTTGCTGTTACCTTAATACCTTGGCGGCTGCTGTGGCCTAAATAGAGCTACCAGAAAAAAGTCTGCCACCTGCAATGCTTTCAAGTTGGCCTACATACTTGAATTACTGCCATAAAGTGTGACAAAAATCCTCCACTGCCATTATACCAGCCACCCTTCATGTAAAAGACTACAGGGGGATTTGCAAAAGTTTGTAAATGATAACAGTAGGTAAGTGTAAGACTACCTAGCTAATTCAATAGTTGTAGCTATGAAAATAGTTTATACTTGTGGTTATGAATGAGATTTTTTCACTTGTTTTAACCATTTGTAACCTTATGGAGTGTTTGTTGTACTGCTAAAATGATATACAATACCATTATTTGCATCCAGTGTAATGTCACTACGAAAAAAATATCAATGCAACTCTAGCCTAATCATCTGACTCTGGATACGTACATTATATGATAACTTACCTCAACTGTAGATTTTATTTGAATTATACAAATAAAAAGAGTAAATAATGAAATCTTGGTATAGAAAACGGCATGATAGATATTACACCTTACAGGTGATTGCGGATTTGCAATGTGTCCTTGACTTTTAACACCTGTATCTAATCCACACACAAATGAAGAACAGGTGTACAATAGGGCACACAGATCCACTAGGTATGCGATCTAGTGGACCTCTGCTTTTCTAAAAATGAGGTTTCGGTGCCTCGACAAATCGGGGGGGGGGGGCCTTCAATACGACTCCCAAACTGTGGCTAGGATCTTTGTAGCATGTTGTATCCTGCACAACATTGCTATACGTCAAAGATTTCTGGGCGACCAAGAAATGCTTGACACACTTGAGGAAGGTGAAGAGGAAGAAGCGCCTTTTCTCAAACCACAGGAGCCTGCTCAGAATATTCCTCCTGGAGAAGCCACTGCAAATGTTCGATGGCTACTTCTTATCATGTTGAGTGTATTTATCGCAGAGGCGAGCAATGAGTGCCAGAGAAAATGCATTCAACATGATTAGAGGAAGTCGCCAAACAATTACAAACAAATTGTTTATTGGGTGAGGGAGTTCTATCGTAATTTTAAAAGCTTAATAAATATATAATCAAGTGTTACATACATGGTATACATGTATAATAACTAACAACTACAAACACAAATGGCACTTCAAACGTATTTATTTCTAGCCTACAATCGTACATATTAAAATACATACAAAAGTAGATGTCAACAAAAGAAAATAAATGTCAACCAAGCCTACATAGATGGCTTACTGACCCCCCCACCCCCCCCCCACTCTATATATATTTATTAAAAATTCCAGATTAAAAAATACAATTTCTTTCCCCCTATACCTGCATGTCGGCCAGTTGCAGAGACACTGCTGTTCCTGTAACTTCCAGCAGGGGATAACAGCGATGCATTTTGAGTAACGAGTTCCCCTTATGTAGTCGTTGAGAAGGAAGTGATGTACTCGACCTGCGACCGAAAAATTATTTAACTAACAACCTCGTTGGCTCAATTTCAAAGCATTATTGGACTGATTTTATTGACAAATTCCATTTGAAAATCACTTGCTACTAGTGCTGCAACGATTATTCAAATTCATTGATTAATTACAAATATTGCAGTCATCGATTAATATTTTTATCATCGATTCATCGACCAGTCCCCCCTCATCCCCCGTCGTGATTCTTTTTAACAGTGAGCACACAGAAGCAAGCAATGATGTGAGCCCCTCCCCCCAATACAAACACCAACAGTTTTTTTTAAGCAAGAGAGTAAATGTGGAGAAGCTGATTACTGAAGTGTCTAGATATTCACAAAGCTAAAAGATCTAGAAAAAGAAAAAAATATAAAGATAGTGAATGCAGAGACAATAGGATTAGTATTTGTTTATTTATTTAAGGCAAATATTTCCCATATTACAGTATAAACAGATATACAGACTATCAACTAGGGCTAGACTCCCCATGTCTATTTCTTACTTAGTTTTATTTCATGTGCCCACTTTCTCCCATATTTTACACTAGGATCACAAGATCTTCCTCCTCCATCAGGTTATTATTTTCCCCCCACACTCCCTCTCCCTTCAAACATGCATAAGAAAATTGCTTGCCGTGTCTGCCGCTGTCTGTTGTATATACTGTAAATGCTTAGTTGCAAACTAAGCATTTAGTTGACGGTAAGATCTACTGGCCATATTAAAACATCGGGTCGCTGATTTGAACCACCCTACGCCTGCTCCATCATCAGCAGTGACCACATTGCCCGCACCATGTCCAATCTGAATGGGCCCTCCACAAAGAAGCGGCTAAATATTGAAATGGCGGATGTGAGGTCTTCATCCTTGAGCGTTTGTTTTCAATAGCAGGCTCTATAGTCTCAAGGAAGAGGGCAAGGCTAACCCCAGAACATGTTGATTTACTGGTGTTCTTGCACTCAAATACTGTGGACTACCAAAAATGCAACTTTGTATTGCCACGTGACTGACTTGAAGAGACAACATATAAATTCATGTCTTTAGTTTCCTCAACAATTAATTATTTAAAAGGGCTATTAAGATTTGAAAACAAAACAGGTTATTTGTTTAAAGTACATCCCACTGCGACATGTAGTCATTCCATTGTTAGAAAAAAAATAATCAAAAAGCAATAATTAGCATAGTTGTTTTTTGTCTTACGAAGTGGTCAACTTAAAAATAGTTTCTTCTTGTAAAATTATAAAAATTAATTTGTGATATGTTTAATGGTCTCAATGCATTATTTAGCTGCCATCATTTGACCTTAGCAGTTTTTTTTCAGAAGGATACTACACTGCATATTCTTTATTTAATACTTTCTTTTAGATACTTCAGAAATTGTAGATATTTTTTGTTGCTGAAATAGAAAAGCAAAGCAAGTGCAATCACCTCGAGACATATTATACTGGGTACATTCAGGTAGTGGACAAAAAAATGGAAACACCAATGTAAAGTCACTTAATAGGGAGTTGGGCCACTATGGTACCCCGCACTGTGGAGTTCTTGGCGGACCGTTTTTGATGAAACTGGCTGCTCGCGCCCCAGGTTGAAATTTGCAGTCAATTGATCTGCAGTTGCTCGCCTGTTTTGCCTTGCACTTTGAATTAATGCACGGATATCACAATCTTGGAGTTTGCGCTTCCTCCCACTGTTGCCCTTTACTGATGATGTCTTTCCCTCGGAGTTCCATGCCGACATCACCTTAGACACCGTTGCTCGTGAAATATCAGCAAGTTGAGCTGTCTTGGTCACTGAAGCTCCTGCCAAACGCGCCCCAACAATCCCCCCTCTTTCAGTCACTGAGGTCTCCTCTTGCAGCCATGCTAGCCATAATTATAGGCAACCAGGCCTGTCCAGCATTTTTATACATGACCCTAAGCATACTGGGATGTTATTTGCTTAATTAACGCATGAGCCACACCTGTATTGAAGCCCTTGCTTTCAATATACTTGGTGTCCCTCATTTACCCATGTGTTTCCATTTTTTTCCACTATCTGTACAAATCTGTTAAAAACGGTTCAGCTTGCTAGCTATTGAGTGATGTGTTGGTATGTATCTGAATGATCGATTAATCTAAGCAACAATCGATAGATTAATCGATTACATTAATAACCGTTTCATGAAGCACTACTTGCTACTAAAGTAATGCTGATTTTTGAAAATCCCCCCTACATGTCTTGTGAAAGAATATTATTATGGGCATTTTACATAAACATTTAGTTTAAAGTCAATTTGCTTTCTCTGGGCCTCTGTGACATCGAGGAGGAGAGTGTCCGCGCTGCAGGATAAATACTATGGAACCCTTCAACTGCAGGATGGTGCCTGTAAAGGCTCTGCCCAGCCAGGACCGTCAAGAAGGCGCAGAGTCGCCGGGAGGTCAGGACTTCGGGAGTGACAGCAGTAGGTTAGTTTAGGCGATTTGATTCCAAACTAAGTATAGAGAGGGTTTAGTAGGTTTCCTGGAGCGGGACGTCTCTTTTAGTGAGGCTAGCGCTCGCCTTGTGTGTCAAACTTTTATTTTTAGCTTTGTTTTCTTTTCTTTACTAAACCCAGCACTAGGGTTACCGTTGTTGGTACCCTAACATCTGGCTTTTGTTGTTAATTAAATCTGCGCGCCTGTGCGGCATGTTAACACTCTGTGCTTTGTGTCTGATTTAGTATTAGTCAGTGACGACCAATGTAGGTAACATTGCTCTGGTACAGCCCCCATTAAACAATTACAACTAAATCCCTTTTAAAATTTCTTTAATTATTTTTCCTGAAATACTTCCTTGTATCAATAATTAAATTACAGTAATCAAATTACTGACAGTACCACTAGATTCCAATTCCAAAAGTACTGGTTATTTGATTCTCCATTTGTGTGACATCAAATTTATTTCAAAAAGCAGTATTGTTCTCCTAAAGCAAAGGACTACCATTTATGGCTGACAGTTGTCTGTTTGTAATGAAATCTAATTAAAGTTTAGATTTTTCAACTTGAACATTTAAGTGGTTCATGTTTTAAGAAACAGAAGGTTGTTCCTATGATGTCCTAGAAAATAAATAGATGAAATGTATTTATTTATTGTTCTGTCATGGGGGATGTTGTATCCACTGCAGCTGGCAGTATGCACTTTGTTTAAAAAGCACATTCATTTGGTCTAAAGTTCATATTTAAATATATGACTGAAGTTAATTAGTAATTCTGGTTGCCCAAAAATTAGTGATATCAAAAGCTTCATCCGCTAGGTAAATGGAAGGGTCATGGGAGTAGAATCTTCCATTATGTAAGAGCTGTTTTCCTAAGTACATTATTGTTAAAGGCCCCTATAGTAGGAGTTAATTCAATCTTTTGTGACGATCTTTTTTTAAACAATTTTTGGGTTGGAACATTGCTAATCGCTTTGGAATGCTTGCTGGAATACCTGGCCTGTGATTATGTTTATAAAGATAATTACAGGAGAGCCAGCCTCGGAGCATAATCTTCCATTGAAAAGTGTTTGAACTTTTAACTCTTCTTATTGTGATTCTTGGGAGCTGACAGTGGGAAGGGTCAGCCTGGCTGGATATAATACCTCTGTTATTATAAACTTGTCTATATGTCTGTCTCTCAGATACATACTAAGGATATGTTTAACTCTGTAGAAACTTGGACCAGCTTGTATGAAGGCTTAATTATTGCCTATTTTCATTTAAGCAACCTATTTTGACCTGTGTTGACATCACCATCAATTACACCTGTCTATGAACTAGGTTATATATGTACAATACCTTAAATGTAACATTATGTTTTACCTTTTAAATGTAGACTATAAGCCTCTATATGACTGTCAAGACCCACCATAACATATAACATGCATCATTTTTATTTTAGTAAAAATACATCTAGATATATTTTGATGTCTTTCAGATTCACAATTTGTTTTTTGTTAAGCCGACCACTTCATGCTTAACCTAAGACATCAGATTTTTAAGTTTAATCAATAGATTTTATCATTATTTTCTTTCTAGTTACATGGACAAAGCAATTTTACACTAAAACACTAATGTTTTTACACAAGGTGGTAAGGATATTTTAAGTTATACCAAACATCAAGTTTCAAACAGTCACTGTAGCACTGGCTTAAAGTAGCAAAAGGGTTTAACAGGGAACTAAGATATTCTGCTATTGACAGACAAATAAACACTGTGTTATGATTTGTTAATACATAGGCATGATCACTGCAGTGCATTTATTTTTTAACAAAGATATAATGGATTTCAGGGTTTTTATGTTCAGAAGGATCATTAACTTCATATGTCAAATCCAGTATTTTAATATTTTTGGGGCGGGGCTTTGCTTTCGTCTGTGATTTACATTACACTAATACACTTTTTTATTGTATACATTATACATTCTAGAGGTGTGATTGATGTGTAGATTAATATTTATTTAGTGCAGGGAAATCAAAGTGATTAAGCAGCCATCATTTTCACTAATCCTTCTTTGCATGAACCAGACAAAGAGATGGTGATTAATGTACATGAGGTTTACACAGCCACAATTAAATTTGCTTGTTTCTGCTACATCAGTAGGAAAAAAAAAAACCCTGAAAAATGTTTTCCTGTAAGTATTGCAAAATCCAAATTATGAATTGCTTGTGCATCTCTGCTGATGGAATAATCTGTAGTTAGTCATACAATAAGCTATGTTGTGGATAATAACACACATATATTTGTATTTCATCCGGTCTTTTTTTTGTTTTGTTTTTGTTTGCAAATGTTATCTGTTTACTAATTGGGCACAAAACTCAACAGCACAGATGTAGTTGAAAATAAGAATAATGTTCTGATTTGCATCTGGGAGATTACTCTTTAGAAAATATACTTAGCTTAGCTGTACAGAGACTGTTGATCTCAAGTGGGAGGAGGACAGATGTAGTGGTTTCATTAAAAATGCATTTTTTTAAGCAGCAACCTTCTAAGCATAGTTAAAGTAAACATGCATAGATTAGAAATGTATTGCTAAAGTGTGAAACGCCCCATTTGTACTGAAGTGTTATAGCCATAGAGACAGCCATGCATAGGCCATTATGTGATATTGGTTACGGGGGTGGGGGGCTCATACACATCTGGTTTGATATCTCATCAGAAACAAGATAAAAGAAGAGACAAGTGGATGGCCAGTTACAATAGAGCTTGCAAGGTTTGCTTTTTTTGTGACAAACTTTGGTAAAAGTTAATGATTTTTTTTTTTCTCTACAGAGTTATTGTTTGTTTCAGGGCTTTCTTTTAAACCTAAATTACCTTCTCCCCATTGTTATGATTTGGGCGGAAAGTTTTCACCATGTCAGGAGAGGTCGTCACACATTCTTTTGCAGTTCTCTTCATTAATTCCTCCTTGCAGAAGCATTTTCTCTCGTGCTGGGAAGGTAGAAGGGTGTAATAGAAGAGCCCTGAGACATCAGCAGGAAGCTCTAAGCTGGTTAATGCAGTATAATTGTCTGGACATAGACTGGCCTTTGTTTGTGCAGTTCACGTCGAATCAGCTGTAATTAACTCCAGAGTGTTTCCAGATTGCCAGCAAAGAAAAATTACAGTTTTTCTGTTTTAAATTCAAAAAGACATTAACTATGTAGATTGCTTTTTTCTTTGATACAAGTTTGACTGGTAAAAAAAAAAAATCAACCTGGCCGGAGTATAAAGGCTTCCTGACAGTTTAGTCTGGTGTGGCACTTTTTTTTTTTTTTTAGTAGTTTTGTATCTCTGCAGCCTTTTTGAATCGTCTTTGTGCTCCTGAATAGCTTACAAGCAAGGGTGATCTAACAGTTAACCCCAGAAGTCGGTGTCAATAGAGAAAACACTTTACAAAGGCACGTTGTGATTTTTGACCTTGCAAGTACCAGTACAGGTGAAAAAAGTGCTTGGTGTGTCTCTGAAAATATGTATTGTAGGCCTATTTGTAATTGGGATGCATCTTTCTTAAGATTATATTTTCAGTGGGAAGCAAATTGAGACACCACACCCTGCTCTGAGTACACAGATTATGCAATTTAAAAATGGTGGAATTTAACATGGGCTGAAATGAGTTAGGAGCATAAGGGAGATCTTCAACTGATGCATCTAATATTACACCACTGGACACAAAGGGTCTGTTAGCAAATGCAAAAAGTCCAGCCTCAATCTCTCTCTCTCTCTTTCTTTCTCTCTCTCTCTCTCTCTCTCTCTCTCTCTCTTTCTTTCTTTCTTTCTTTCTCTCTCTCGCTCTCTCTCTCTCTCTCTCTCTCTCTCTCTCTCTCTCTCTCTCTCTTCTTTGGAGTTTGAACAATAAAGATTTAAGCCTCGATGTAACCTTGGATGCCAGAGACACTCTTGATGCCTGCATAATACCACTTTGATGGATTTTTCATCAGTCCATTCTGCATGGCAACAAATAAACAAGTATAATTACACTTGTGAAGGCCTATTCATTGCTTTGTCAGGATTAGATAGATATATGTGCAGTTTTCACACTGAGACTCCCTTTTGTCTTTGCCTAACTCACTATGACATATTGATAGAGGATTTGGTGTTGGGAAAAGGCCAGTGCAGAGACAGTGATGACCTTTTGGAATCTTGATGTAATTCAAGGATATTTTGTTTATTTTCTTATTTGACTTTTGCACTTTGTAACCACACTTGTGATCTGAGTGTGGTAACTTTTAACCTGTGTTTAGTGGAAAGTCTCTTTCTTAAAGGATTGATGCAATTCTAAAAGCAGATGGTAGGAGGGAAGGGGGTGGCAGTGGAAACAATAGGCTAAGGAATCTTTTAGCCTTCTTTCCCAAGAACTTAGCACTCTGGCAAACCTAGCATTCATTTCCCATTATTCTCTTCTCTTGATCAGATCCCATTCTTTTTAATCACTTCACAGGCAGTGTCTCAACGGACCGGAGAAGAGGGTTGGGACAATCTTAATTAAAAAACAGAGGTAGAGCCAGATTTGTGCTTTCTTTGTTCTAATGTGAACGGGAACAGTTTCAATGCAGGGGAACTCTCCCTATTGTTTAGAATGCACCCTTTTTTTGTAGCAAATCTTTGTAGAGGTGGGTTTTGTTGTTTTGCTGGACTGAGTTTAGATGGCAGTTACTGAAGAAGGACAGCAGAGATTAGCAATTAAGTTTCCACGAACAGAAGTCATTAGGTTTGACATAGATTTTAAATGTTTTATGTCACAGCCTTAGTCAATAAGGTTGTAAACAAGGAACATTGAACAACACAGGTATGTACTTGACTCAGTTTCTTACTTATGGGACTTAAATGGAGCAGAGCTTTAAACGGAATGCTCTGGTCTGCTGAACAGCATCTCCGCTGCCCAGTTTTGTTTTGTTTTGGATTACTGTAACAGCAGACGATTTGAAACAAATATTTAAATGTATTGGAATGGTTTAATATATCTTTGTTATGAATTGACAAGTTATTAAGGCAAATTGTGCCCAGGGAATGATGACAGCATACATCTGTTTTACCAGTGTATTGAGTTTAGCAACAAAAAATGGCTATGCATACTTCAGTTGCTAACTTTTTAGCTGATTGTGAATGATTATGGTCCAAAGCAGGAATATCAATATGAATGCTTTTAGGATAAAGAAGTCATATGCTTGTATCAAAACAAGTATAGCTCTCAGCTGTTTAGTGATTTGTACCATATTTTATAATTCATCAACTTATAATGATTCATATGTGTAGCCAAGAAGCAGAGAGACAGACATATCCCATAGAGGCATCCAGTACTTCCAAGTGTGAAGGTATACATTATTCATTGAAACCTGCCTAAGCAATACAATGAGCTCTTATTTGTCTGCGTTATATGTATATTCAGTGTATTCAAGTAGAAATCTTATTTGTTTGTGTTGCCTATTTTGGAGTTAAATGGAAAATGAATGTATTTTAAGGGTATTAAGGGTAATAGTATTTGTTGGTTAATCAAAATATGATTTCTATTTTAAAAAGCCTTTTTCTAAAATATGTTGGTAGTCTGGTCATTGCTTACTAGTCTTGCTTTGTTCTACAGGGATGCAAATGAAAGTGATGTAGTTTATTTTGCTGTGGAAGTTGCAAGTTAATATCCCACTGAGACTGTCTTGTCTAAAGGTAACAAATACACAGTAGCATAGGCCGGAGTAGTTTTGTTGCTGCATCTATGCTGATCATTATGTGTGAGAATGATTTAAAAAGAAAGATACATGCAAACGTGTTGATTTTTACAAAGCATAGGACACTAGATATAGATAATATTTTAAAGAAGAAACAAAAATGGCAGTGTTTTCTTAGTTTTATCATGTCTGCACTGTATTATACAATTATTTTTTCCCATTACTAAAAAAAAAAATAATAAAAAAAATAAGACATTGTTCTATCTGTGTTTTTGCTTATTTCTGCATTCTGTGGTAAGGCTTTGTACCATAAGAATGATTAACCTGCATCTTATCAATAACTGAAATGACACACTACGCTTTATGATATTCAATTCTAGAGCAATTAAACTGTCAATTTGGCCATCCTAGACAGCTAAACAAATTGTATTCATTTTCAATCTATGTAAATCTGATGTCTCATAAACAGATAATTTCCCACTCTGACTTCGCTGAGGAGATTAGATTTGATTAGAGCAAAAACATTTTTAAGCAGCTATTCTTCATTCTTAATATCTAAAGGACCTTCACACAAGCCCTATTTAACCTAGGGTTATTTTAAATTCATCACCAAAATTGTTTTGTAGTGAGACACAGAAGGATCACTGAAGGGCTCCAAACACTAAGTGCACATAAGGTAATGCTTATTTTATGTTCTAATCAGTGTTTCTATTGAAATGTATAATTTTGTTAAATCTGCATTTGTCTAAAATGTGGTAATTATATGTATTTCGCATGTTATCTAAATCTGCTTGTTTTAGATATATTTTAAGCAGTTGTATTTCTTTCATTATATATGTTGTTGGAAATATGGCATTCAGCATTTGTAATTGTTGGTTAAAGAACACCTTGCATTTGTACTTCTATTTTAGCAAAACAACTTCTGTCCATCTATGCTGATAGAGAGTGAAGTACAGTATAATTGCTCAGCTGTTGTGTACAGTACCATCCTGCAAAAGACTCAGTCATCAGGCTGCTCTCATGCTGCTTTTGCAGTCGCAGGAGCCTTATAGGAAATAAGAATGAAGGAAAGAAGACTTGTGGCTTATGTGGCCCAAACTTTCTTCTACCAAGCTTCACTCTGTCTCCAGTAGCTGATATAGCTTTTGTGGGCTGCATCTGCATTCCCACCAAAGGGAATACATTGTTTAAGTTGCCGGCCTGCAGAAAATGATGGAAGGATTTTCACCAGTGGGGCTTGCGTATGATTTGTTAAAGCTATGGGTGAAATTGATTGAGGCAGTAGCTGAGAGATGGGCAACACACCATGATTGATAACATCACAATGGTATTTGAAATGGTATTCATTACGTTTTTGCAGTGAAAAAATTTAAGAGAGTGCGATTGGACTGGATGCACTAAATGTACATTTTTGTTTCTTTGCCTGTTGAGGTAGCTGAAGCGTGGGGAAGAACAGTGATTGGCGCTAAATCAGGACTTGTTAGATACCTGCTGAGGGCTCTCTCAGAAGGAAGATTTGAGGGAAGATTTGAAGTAAGCTGATTTACTCAGCAAAGGGGAACCAAAGAGGAACCGCTCTTTCTGGCCAGGATGGTGATAATGTAAATTTGCTTGGTTTTTCTTCATGGTTCAGTTTTAATCATGCCAGAGTAATGAATAGCATAAAATAAACTTTTGTAAGGATGTGCATTGATGTAAAGCAGGCGATGTGGTGTTTTGATTTGTTGAAAACCAAATTAAATGAAACAGGATGGTAATCCTGCCACATTAGATGCATGTATTTAAATTGCATAAGTGTTTTAAAGTAACCTTTTTTAATGTTTTATCATATATATATATATATATATATATATATATATATATATATATATATATATATATATATATATATATATATATATATATATATATATATATATATATATATATATATATATAGTGGGCAGCAGTGTGGAGTAGTGGTTAGGGCTCTGGACTCTTGACCAGAGGGTTGTGGGTTCAATCCCCGGTGGGGGACACTGCTGCTGTACCCTTGAGCAAGGTACTTTACCTAGATTGCTCCAGTAAAAACCCAACTGTATAAATGGAAATTGTATGTAAAAATAATGTGATATCTTGTAACAATTGTAAGTTGCCCTGGATAAGGGCGTCTGCTAAGAAATAAATAAAAATAATATATATATATATATATATATATATATATATATATATATATATATATATATATATATATTATTAACAGCAGTGGCAAATCAACCATGCATACCCTGCTCGATGACGCTTGTAGAGACGAGGTTGGTCGCACACTCAAAAATCTTTTCTTCTTTTAGACTTGACCGCTAATATTATACATCAGATTCCTCTTAAGTTTTGTTTGAAAAAACGTTTTACAGTTGGTGCTGCCTAATCGGGATTCTGATAAATGGGGTTGCTGCGTAAATAAAATACAACCCTGGGAGACGGTTCTTCCCAATGCTATTTATGTTGTTTAATTGGGACATCACTTTGTTTAATTGGGATACAGTATTTTCAAATGATGAACAGAGATTGATTTTCAGAGCAAAACAGGTTGCATGGCACAGTGCAGTTGGTACAGGGAGTATGTGATTACACTGTGACTTGCATAAACCATGTTGAACTCTTGAAGTAGGAGGAGCCTCCTGTGGTTTCTCAGGCTGCTGTTGCAAAGAAAGTTGGCGTCAGAATCGCAGGTGCGATTAATTTTGTTTAGGAATAGTAAAAACATTTAAAATGTTGTGTTTAACATTTAATCATAATGTGATGCGATTTCATTCTTTTTCTTTTCATTAAGAATCAAAAAAGTACGACTAAGGTCATCTCAACTGCCTCTCGTTTACTTGGGACAGCCACTTAATCGGGATATCTTTCCGTTTCCCGAGACGTCCCGATAAAGCGGTGCCAACTGTATTGTTATTGAAACAAAACCAAAAAAAGATTATGCTCTTTAAAAATATATGAAATTGCTTTTAAACAATAACAGCATATTTTTTTTTACAGAATACATATTTTTTTGTAAATTAACAATACCTTTTTGTGCACTAATTGTACATTATTTATTTAAATTTAACAATTAAAAAAAAGTAGTTGTTTTTCCCCTTTGAGCTGTATATAGGGAGTTTTCAGACAGCTGTAAACTGTAGCAATGAGTAGCTAGTAGCTAGTAGTGAGCCATGCCATTATTTAATAATAGTTGTTTCTTTTACTTTATTTTCTATCCAGGACCCTGACAGGCTGGATGAAATGAGATCCCCATGTAGTGATTGCCATGGAAACTTGTGACTTCCCTACTATCTCAAGGCAGGAAAATGGGCAGAACATATCAAAGCTATGTGAAACGACACATCTTGATAATGAGGTGCCAGAGAAAGTTGCAGGGATGGAGTCTGACAGGGAAAACAGCCCCACAGATGACAACCTGAGAACGGATGAGAGCCGAAGAGAGATCTTTTTGGGTTTCAATGCAGGGAATGCTGCAGCCGCTCAGGTTGCCTCAGCTAAAGCGATCCCTTGCAACGAATGTGCCACTTCTTTCTCAAGTTTACAAAAATACATGGAGCACCACTGCCCAAATGCCCGCCTTCCCCTTTTGAAGGATGAAAACGAGAGTGAAATAAGTGACTTGGAGGACAGTGATGTTGAGAATCTGACGGGAGAGCTAGTTTACCAGCCTGATGGGTCAGCTTTCATTTTTGAGGACTCCAAAGAAAATGGCCAGAATGCACAGCCTGGAGCGAATAATCTCTATTCTCCAGCAATGTTTTCAAATACTCGCACCACTGCTGGGGAGAAGACTGAGCAGTCTGCCGCTGCACCCATGTCCTTCTATCCACAGGTTATCAATACGTTTCATATTGCTTCATCCCTCGGGAAATCATTTACAGCCGATCAGGCTTTCCCAAATACCTCAGCATTTGCAGGAGTTAGTCCTGTGTTGCACAGTTTCCGTGTCTATGATCTCCGACACAAGTGTGATAAAGACTATCTTACCATTGATGGCACCGCCAAAATCTCCTATGTGTCCAAAGATGCTCCTAACAATGTGGACTTGTCCAAATTTGATGGTGGTGTAAGTGATGGGAAAAGGAAACCAATTTTAATGTGTTTCTTGTGCAAGTTGTCTTTTGGTTATATTAGGTCATTTGTAACCCATGCTGTGCATGATCATCGGATGACCCTCAATGAAGAGGAGCAGAAACTTCTCAGTAATAAGTACGTCTCTGCCATAATACAGGGGATTGGCAAAGACAAAGAACCTCTTATAAGCTTTCTGGAACCAAAAAAACCCAATTCTGTTTTACCCCATTTTTCTACTGCAAACTTCATTGATCCTGATTCTAGCTTCCGTGGTTTATGGAACGCTTTTCATGTTGAAAATGGTGATTCTTTGCAGGCTGGCTTTGCATTCTTGAAAGGAAGTGCGAGCACCGCTGCCTCAGCAGAACAGCCGCTAAGGAACATCCAAATGCCAAAGGCTGAAATGAACCTTGGGGGCCTGTCTATTTCACCGACAAACACCCCATTTACCTCTGTGTCCCTCAGCCACTCATCATCTGGGGTAGGAAGCAGGGACCAGGAGAACAACTGTGAAAGGCAAAAGGAAGTTAGCACTTTGCAGTCAAACGGTGAGTTCCCCATCAAAAGTGAGCCTGCAGAACCAGTGGATACAGACGAAGATGAAGACGCTTACTCAACCGAGCTTAATGATGATGGCACAGGTGAGCTAGCGGATAATACCAGTAGCAAAGATTTCCCTCTCTTAAACCAAAGCATTTCTCCTTTATCATCCAGTGTCCTAAAATATACTGAAAAGGGTACCTCTTCTTCCTCTGTGTCTGTTTCTGATGACCTAGATAAGACCAAACAGACTACTGCAAATAGGGATAGTAGCAATGATACCAATAACTATAGCTTAAGTGGCAAAGACTTTACAGATGCAGGTGCAAGTGGCACAACCTCTCATCTAAATGACACAATGCGAGGAGATGATGAGAGTCCGCCTACTCCTCACCAGCACATCATGACCACCGACACACCAGGGACAGGGGAAGGGTCGCCGGGGAGTGGCGTTGAGTGTCCCAAGTGCGACACCGTCCTTGGATCTTCCCGCTCCCTAGGTGGCCACATGACCATGATGCACTCAAGGAACTCCTGTAAGACTCTGAAATGCCCCAAGTGCAACTGGCATTACAAGTACCAACAGACTCTGGAGGCCCACATGAAGGAGAAGCACCCCGAGTCCACCGACACCTGCGTTTACTGCAAGACAGTCCAGCCTCACCCCCGGCTCGCCAGAGGCGAAAGTTACACGTGTGGCTATAAACCCTTCCGGTGCGAGGTTTGTAACTACTCAACAACTACCAAAGGCAACCTCAGTATTCATATGCAGTCTGACAAGCACCTAAACAATGTCCAGACTCTGCAGAACGGTGGCATTGAGCAGGTATTCAACCACACTGGGCCGGTCCCCACTGGAAGCCTGAGTGGCTGCGGGACGCCCTCTCCCTCCAAACCAAAACAAAAGCCCACCTGGCGCTGTGAGGTGTGCGACTACGAAACTAATGTGGCCCGCAACCTGCGCATCCACATGACTAGTGAGAAACACATGCACAATATGATGCTGCTGCAGCAGAACATGAAGCAGATTCAGCACAACCTGCACTTAGGCCTGGCCCCTGCTGAGGCCGAGCTCTATCAGTACTACCTGGCCCAGAACATTGGCCTGACCGGGATGAAACTGGAAAACCCAGCCGACCCGCAGATGATGATCAACCCGTTCCAGCTGGACCCCAACACTGCTGCAGCCCTCACACCTGGACTTGGTGAGCATCCCCCTTCTTAAAAAGTTCATCAGAGCAATGCGTTTGTTTTTATACTAGCATGCGATAACATAACAAAAAAAAAACATACATACATACATAAAAAAAGGTTAGCATAGTGTAGAAAAATGTTAACATTTTATGAATAAATACATAGTAATTATAAATTTACATTACACCAATAGTTGTTGAGGGTTGTATGTGTGTGTGTTTAAGTGTTTGCATCTTTTTTTTTGCAAATGATGGCTTAATGATTAAACCTGTACCCCACATACTAAAAAATCAAATTTGTGTCTTTACTGCATGCAGATCATTCCGTTTAGAAGAATAACTTGTGTAAAACAGCACCAGAGTAAAACTGGGAAATTACAATTAAATGATCATAAATTAATCTGTGTTTTTTAAGGGATACAAATGTGGCAGGCTTTTTATATTGATCAACTTTCATGTCACACAAATTCAGGGCTGACATTATGCCCGGTAGGAGTAATTAAAACTATCTGATGAGGGAATTTAGAAGTTGAAAGGGATGATTGTAATTGATCCTGATTCAATCCTATTACAGCTTTTTATAGTTTAAGCTTTAGAGAAAGCATACTCCTCACCAAGGCTTTATTTTATCAAATCCTTTGTGTATGCCCTACTCTGCTCTGCTTTGCCTTTTAATTTCTCTCTCTCTCTCTCTCTCTCTCTCTCTCTCCCCCCCCCCCCCAGTTAATAACGAGCTGCCACCAGAAATCCGTCTTGCCAGTGGTCAGCTAATGGGTGACGACCTGTCCGTCCTCTCTGCCGGGGAGCTGTCACCTTATATCAGTGATCCATTGGCGAAACTTTTCCAGTGTGCTGTGTGTAACAAATTCACCTCTGACAGCCTGGAGGCCTTGAGTGTGCACGTGAACACAGAGCGATCGCTCCCTGAAGAGGAGTGGAGGGCTGTAATTGGAGACATCTACCAGTGCAAGCTCTGCAACTACAACACCCAGCTCAAAGCCAACTTCCAGCTCCACTGCAAGACTGACAAACACATGCAGAAATATCAACTGGTGGCCCACATCAAAGAAGGGGGCAAAGCTAATGAGTGGAGGCTAAAGTGCATCGCCATTGGCAACCCTGTGCACCTGAAGTGCAATGCCTGTGACTACTACACCAACAGTGTGGATAAACTGCGTCTGCATACCACCAACCACCGGCATGAGGGGGCAGTGAAACTCTACAAGGTATGTCACTGACTTAGCTTTACAGCTGGCAGCAAGATGCCATAGTGTTTACATTTCTTTTTTCTTTTTTCTTTTTTTTTTTAGAATGCTTGCTCAGTTTTTGTTCATTCAAGCAAAAGCTACATGCCCCAACATTTATTGTGGCGCTTTAGTTTAACATTAGTGTTCAAAGGGACTTAATCCCCTCTCTGTTCACTCTTTTCTCTTTCAGCTAGTCTGACTGCTTTTAGTGTATTAAAGAAATGGGTCAAAATGTCAGAGGGAAGAACCTAAAGTAAAACAAAATACATAAAAATAGAGAGTAACCGCAGTAGTCTGTTGAATAAAAAAAGGTTTCATGAACTATTCGCATCATTTTAGAAATTTGAATTGTAGGTGTCCATTTGTTTATTAATTTGTAATACAATTTGTGAAGCAGTTTTGTTTTGGTAAACACAACTTTCTCAACTAAAGCTTATTGTGTAATGTAGTAGTGTATAATCCTCCAGTCAGGACGTTTACATGAGGCCTTCGAAAATCAAAGTTAATTGAATTCTTGCAAAAATATCAATAAACTTTAGTGACATGGTCAGAGAAATAATTGTTGTTTTCAAAGTCATCACTTATTTTAATCAGTGGAGTGGCAAAGGTTTTTACCGTCATATTAACAGTCCCAGTTAATAACTGGGAGTCCAAGGAGGTAAGCAAAGGTGTGTGCATTTTTACTGCATACTGTACGTTTACTGAATCTGCAGGGTGGTGCATTTAGAGGTGTATTTATATATTAGAGAATATGTACTGATAAAAACAGTAAGCATAGCAGTTGTCTTGTACAGTGCCTAATTACTGACTAATGGGTCTTCTGGTGTTCATTTACAAGAGTGGCATGATTGCATAAAGTCTTATATAAAATATAACATACTGACATCAGTGATTGACATCTTAAACTCATTAAAGTATTTTTCAGTTTTAAAATATATTCATATAATGAGTATATTAAACAGCATTAGTCACTTTTGGCATGCTGTGGACTTGGCAGAGCATTTAAAAAAACTTGCGTTGGACAACAAGATAAGAAATAATAATATTCATAGAGAGATCAACTAGTAATATAGTAAATCCTGGATTATCCAAACTTTGATTTTTTACAAACACCTTTGTTATTTAAAAATGTTTTATGCAGTGCTATTCTATGACGTCTTTGAAAATGCGCTAACCAGACTTCTATAACTGTACGTTATCAATTTAAAGGTAATTGTGGGTTTCTGTTTGTTTGTTTTTTATTGCCATATTACATATTTTACAGTAATAATTTGATTATCTGGACGATTATGAACCTAGTTTGCTTGGATAATACAGGTTTGCTGTACTGCGCTGAATAGGCAACAGTTAGAGACAAATCTATTCTTTATGCACAGTAGATATTCTAAAAAAAAATGTGTTTTGTTGTTGCTGTTAAATTCACTATTCTGCTTTATAGTTGCATTTGAAAACCCTTTCCAATCTCATATTATTCATGTATTCAGACAGTGTAAGTAATGCGGCTGTTACTAACTGAACAACAAAGGGTAAGTCCTACACAGAGTGAAGTCAGCATGAGCTAAATGAAGTCTTGAAAGAATTGCATGTGGAATTTTGAGGCTTTGCATTAGAGAATGAAACTATGGGAAAAGGTTTAGAAATCCTTAGTAGTTTAAAATGAGGGGCTTCAGTAATTCTCTTAGCAAATAAAAAGGTTCCATGGCAACAAAGAGCATTTCACATTATGTAGGAAGAAGACTAGATTGAATATTAGAAGGTGAGAAAAGCCTAGCAAAGGCATTTTTCTTATAGCCCCAAGCTGTATGGTGGAATAGATCGTATTTTTTGTTTGTTTTGTTCAATAGATGCCCCCCCCCCACCATTTTATATAGTTACAACATAAATGGTTGCTACTCATTATTTAAACTGTTTAATGTATATGTATTTGAGTCTCCTGCTGCCCATTACAAAACAAACCGTCTAGAATAAGTACAGTGTACTGCCAATAAATATCAGAGGTTTTACATATTAAATAGCATCTGAGCCATAATACCTTTTGAACCTATATTTTTTCATTCTCTTAGCTGGTGTAACAATTGAGTTTTTGTCTGTGAATGTTATTGATTGTCTAAATTAGTTGTTAGGTAATGATTTGCAGGTGGGAGTATAATACCCATTTCTGAGTGGCTGAAAGGTTAAAGGTGAAAGTTTAGAACGCAGGCACCGTCATCTGCCCAGCTGCCCCTACCTTAAACTATTGAATGAAAATCTGTTTTACAGATGGCATTTTAATGTATTTGGCAGGAATAAGAGCGCTTTAGTTATAGACATGTGCTAGTATTTCTTTATTTGACCAGAAAAAACACCTCTTCTTTTATGTTTTAAGGTAAAAGGCATATGGGACTGGTTGTTGGCAAGGCACACAAAAGAACAAAGTGTTGATGACCTTTCCATGTGGGCTTGGAATACAGAATATCTTTGTGACTAAAAAATGATTGAAGAAACCAACAAAAGCATATCACTGCTTCATACTGTACATTTCAGCTTTTTAAAAACATTTTTTAGGTTTTCCAGACAAAATATTAATTCTAAGTCATATTAACAGCGTAGTATTGATTCACAATAATAATACGAATGAATTTTGATGTAATAGTCATTGCACATTTTATAACCAAAGATAGTTAAAATGCTATCTTTAAGAAAACCAGTGCACTTGTATGTATAGGCTATAGGAAACAGTAAAAGTTATGCCAGGAAATATTTGTTGCTTTAAAGAAAGGATTTAGACAGTAAACTTGGGTCATTTAAAACCAAGAACTTTCACGGTCAGTCTGCAAGAATCCTCTGCAAGTAAGTGCAAATACCATGCAGCACCTGTTCTTCAGCTGCCCTTATACTCTGAAGTATTTTAACTCAAGAGTGTACAGTGTGCATCTCTGGCTAAAAGTCAGAAGCGATAAGCTGCTAAATTACGCCAACCTCCTTTTTCCCTGCATCTGTCATCAGTGAAGCAGAATGGCCTGTCTAGATTCCATAATGCCATTTGCATATTTGGTTTTTTTGAATCCGCCTGGGCCAATGCACACATAATGCTTGTCTCTATCATAAGCAAAGAGACACAAGTGGGATTTAGTCCTCTAGTGAATTTAACTACAACTTATTCCCAGAGGACAGTGGAATCGGCTATCTCATTATTCTTGATAAGGATGGTACATTGTTAAGGGTTAGAAGCACAACGGAGAGGGGGAAACATGAGTCCAAAATGGACCGGGGTGGGGGGATTTAAAATTCTTTCCATGTTTTTCAGTCAGAGTGGCATGTTATTAACCAAGCAGTTATATCACACTCATCACAGTAGGTCAGCCCCAACCTTCTCATTTGAAAATCAAATACCCCAGATATATGCAGTTCTAATTATTGGACTGTCATTGCACCAATCTGATATAAATGTACAGGAGATTGAGCTGAATGTATTTGCATAAAAAATCACCAGAGAATTAAACAGATTATTAGATATATGATGAAAAGACTGTTTCCGTTCTTAATTGCATCTCGCTATTTATTGCACATGGCATTTTGACCACTATTAGGACCTTCAAAGCAACAACAACGACAAAATCTGCTAAAATGACAACAATTATTTGCTGCAGAAGAAGTGTACTCTGAATATGAATTACTGAGCAGCCATCAGATTGCTGCAGTGAGGGGAGGAAAGATATGAACTAATATTGCAGAAGTCGACTGTATTCCCAGATGCCGTACAGTAAAATGAGACAAACAAAAAATGAAGGTGATTTTTTTCCATGAATAAATGTATTTCATTCTGGTTGTTAGCCCTCTGCCCCACACAATGAATGGGCAGATTATTCAAATCATCTCGGCTTTCACCTGCAGACGGATTACAATGGAAATCTTTCAGAGGTCTGCGAGTGAAAAAAAATAATTAAAGCATAAAGACAGATGAGTGTGAGGACACAAAGAAAGAGTTTAGTCTGGGCTTCTTTCATTAATCCTCATAGATATTAATAGAACTTCCCTTATCCTTCATGGTCATAAGCAGATGGTCATTTCAGCACTTGAGGGCAAGAGCTTGGGTTCAGAATGTGTGTTGACTGACATTCATGCATACTGTGTAACCGCACCTCCCCCTAAACCCCCCAGCCCCCTCTTTCTCCGGTGTGCTGGAAGATAACATTTGATAATGCTCCAATATTAATAACCAGATGTGATCTTCTTCCTGCCCCTGGGGTCAGGCAGGCTGGCCAGGTCAGTACATTTGTCTGTGTGCAGGGACTGTGAAGTCTATTCAGGATGACAGGTATGGGAAGGGAAAGAGGGCGGTAAGCTCCAGACCACCAAAAGGGAACCTTTTCCTCCGGCTGAGAACAAAGAATGACAGGAGCTGCTGTAATTTTTTCCCCCATTTCTCTTGAGATTTTAAACCAGCTTAACAAAGGATGGTGCACTTTTAGATACAAGACCAAAGACTAGACTATAAACATAAATATGATAAAAAAAATAAATAAAAAAAACATTTTCTTTTCATTTAGACATATTTTGAAAAAACAGACATAAATTATGTATTGTTATTTTAATAAAAAGATAATGTGGAATTTGAATAGCTGTTATTGGTAAAAAAAATATCTGAAAAGATTTTTATTTATTATATTTAATAAAATGTTACATGTATTGGTAAGATTATTCTGGAAATGGAGGATATACATTTAATTTTATTATAGATTCAACGATTCATTTGGTGTAAATTTAAAAACTGTCGTGTTGTAGCATTCACATTTTACTGGATACTTAAAGGAAGAGAGGAATACATACAAACAAACAGATCTGAAGAAGTGTCATTTTTATTGGGATTGTAGAAAGTAAGACATTCCAATGCAATCAATACAACATACATTTGTTCATTTTTTATTTATTTTATTTTTCTGTTTTGCATTGGTTGACTTGGCTGCATGTGAAATATTCTAAGCACCAGTTGTATTGTGTGATGCTGTAAACTGTTAACTCCTAATTAATACATGCTGTAAACCCAAAGGTAGAAGCTATTCCTTTCTTAATTGATTTTAAACATTAGTTGCTCATTGAGTAGATAAGTAATGTGTGATATTCGATTACAGAGCAAGGCACTCATTTAGCCTTCTGTTCTTTCCTGGCCAGGATTTCAAACACAATGCTATTTACCTCCCTTAGGTTCAGTAGGATTAGACTTCTAGAAGTAATCCTTAATGCTATGAAATAGACCTGATATAACTTCCATTTACTTGTTTGGGATTATGTTCATGAATTTCAGCACATTAAGATACATTTAACCCTTTGGATCCATAAAAAAAAAAAAAAAATCAGCAATCCAAGACAGACGTTTTTATGTAAAGTAAACACTTAATGTTATGTACATTGCATGATTTTTGTTTAAAAAATAAGCACTACTGTACATCTTAGAAGTTATGGATGAACACAGTATTGTTCTGGTGTATGCACATTTGACAAACTGGTGGTCTTGCAGCAATAATCTAATGATGTTTTTTTTTTTTTTTTTAATGCAAAGGTAAGGGCTGTTCTGGTAGTTTTTTTTTCTGTTTTCATAAAGGTAAAATTACCAAAAAAAGCTGACCTTATTTCCTCTTGGTGCTCTAGGAGAACAAAGGAACAACATTACAATAATCTTCAAAGCAGGCCTTGGTATGTTGAGAGGACCCTGGTATGCAGACCGGCTAAATCTTTTCTCTGAAAGACAATGTAGTTCCTATTATGGATAGGGACTGTATAAACAGTGGCCTAAAGCATTAGTGATATTAGTCGTATCCACTTACCTAGCAGAGGTCTGAAAATAGGAGGTATTTAACTTCCAAATGAATGAACATATTTAGCCGGTAAAGGATTTAGTGAGATTGAATTAAAAGCAAGATTGCTTCAAAGGACGTGTTCATTCTGACTAACTTAAGTAATTTGCAAAGCATGCAATTTGAAAAAATAACAACAATACTAACATTAATAATAATAATAATAATAATAATAATAATAATAATAATAATAATAATAATAATAATAGTAGTAGTAGTAAACTTTAATTGTTGGAAGAGGTGCAACGATCTAGAGATTTTGTATTTTAGGTTTAAATAAAACTGGCATTCACTTCATAATGTTGATGTTTAAATCCACTTTCCTTTTTACCGAGATGCAAATCAGTAAGCAAAGCCTCCATGTTTCTGCAAGTCAAAAAAAGAAAAAGAAAAAAGAGAACCTGAAAGTGAAGTATTTAAATGCACTGATTCAGAAAACATGCAGTTGTGAGCCCTTACTTGTTTAGCGCTTATCTGATTGTAAGACATGCTCTGAGCAGCCCTTGTTTTCAGTAGCCTGACACAGGCCTCAACCACCAGACCAGAAGGGAAGCTAAGCTAATGTGACGCATATGCATATTTTAAAATATTTTTTACAGATGTTGCGCAGTACCTGTAGCACCCACTGAAAACACCACATTAAAGTTTAGCCCTAGATGTCAAAAGTGCTTATGCAGGCTCATTTGAATCGGTCGACTACACCGCATAGAGTGCAAACACAACACTATTCTTCTATGGAGAAGCATTTAATAAAGCACATTAAGTCATTTATTTTGATTAACATCAGTTTCCAAATAGTTTATCATGATCGAGGGCTTAGAGGCACTTAGTCATAGTAGCAGTGGAGGTTTAAACCTTATAATTTATAAATGTTAGTCTTTAAAGTTTAGAACATATTTATAAAACATACTTGTCTTCTTCATACTAGAAACATCTGTTACAGCTTTTCTATTAGAAAAAAAATGTTATGGACATGCAAGTCCAAAGATAAGGCAGTCTGCCATTTTGAATGTGAATCCAGCTGAAAGTGCACTCTGTGCTATTGAGACAGTGAAAACAAACAGAGAAAAAGACAGATGGTTCACTTTACTTTAGTAATTATAATTTTGTTGCTCATTAGAACTTCCCACACAGACATTTCTTATTTAGAAATATGGAGACTTTTTCTAGGTATACCTAGTTCTAATATATATTTTTTCTTCTACATTGTAATTAGTGTAGACATTTGATTGGCTGTTGATTAGACCAGAATTATTTCTTTCAACATGAAAATTAATTGTAATTTGATGCTACTTTCATTAGTTTTCTTTTAAAACTGCCATGACTTAATAGTGGAGTTTGTTCTGCAATATTGATTATTATTATACCATTAGCAAAATGCACACAGCTTTCAATTTTTAACTTTTAACTGTTTCAGTTAAGTACATCACGTAATTTGTTTTCTTAGTCCGAAAATGCATTACTTTTAAAGACATTTATTACTTAAGGATGAAGACAAAGCTTTAAACCATTTTTTTTTTAATATCGGTGGCCAGTCATTGTGCAAAACAGCTTAGCAATATCTCTCATGAAAGTAAGGTAGAGGAAACCCTGTTGTCATTTACAAGCACATGATTGTATACATAAGTTAAGTGCTAAGCCTGCATCTTTAAAAGTTCTCAATTGCTTTGGGTTTTACTAAGTCAGTAAATGCCCGAAAATGCTTTACAATCCCTAGTAATTAGATTGATGTTTACTTTTCACCACAAATCTCTTTTTCAGTTCAGATAACGACTCTGCAGAGGTGAGTTTATTATCTCTATTTAACATCTGCGTGAGAACTACTTAGAGCACTAATATTCCATATTAACCTTTTTTATTATTATTTTTTTACTTTTTGATTTTAGCCACTGTGTCTTTTTTGTATATCAAGCACTGACCAGCAAAGGCCTTAAACAAGCTGATTAATGTTTATGTTGCAAAAGATTATGTGAAAGGATGCACTGTTTATGGGTTATGTATTTCAGTGTTAGCATTTTTATTTTTTGCAATGAATATTTATTAATGTATTGAATATATTAAACATTGGGGAAACATAGTAAAAAACAAAAATAAACAGAACGAGTCATGATTTAGATTAGTTTATAAATATAAAATGTTTTTTTTGTTTGTTTGTTTTTAAATTAGAAATTTCTCTTTTTTTTTAGGTACAGCTATGGCAAAGTTTTGCAACACCTTGAATTTTAGGATTGAGACATCATTTATAAAAAAATAAATAAAAAAAACAACAACTGTATGAACATAATTTTAGATATTTGATCTAATCAAAGAAACAACAAAATGATACCGCAAAAGTCTACCAGAAGCCTAATAGTAGTACAGTATTTCATGTTCGATTTCGAAATGTAACATATTTCAATTTGTCAGTGTTTTGTTAAGTATATGGAAAACTACAAAGTGGTATGTAATTCAATATGTTAACGTAACGTTATTCGGCAGGTTTCATTCGACTTTCTGAAGCAATATTAGTTAATTCTATAGGGTGATGCAAAACCTTTGACCATAGCTGTACATTGAAAAAATGGTGTTGATGCGTGTGCATCAGTGAAGAATCTCTGGACTATCTCAGACCGAGCTGCAGACAGGAAAGCTTTTAGTGTAAAATACAGGTCCGTTAATGCAGTGAGGAAGAAGTGTTCAGGCGACAGATTTTAAATCACCATAATATAAATATGCCTCCCTTTTCATCCGGAATTTGCTTTTTTTTCAAGGTAATTTAAAACAGCAGACGTGCATGTATGTCTATCTTTTTGTAATTTTAGGGATTAGGACAATGAGTAATAAATGCTGGCCCTTAATCCTCCATATCAACTTTAAGAATGAAAATATATTATGCAAATCAAATACATTCGTTGTGTGTTTACATTTTTTAATCTCTGTAGTTTAGTTCTAAGAAGATGGGAACTCATCTTAGCCTTATTTATTCTGAATCCCAAAGCAAAATGCCATTAAAATCTTTATCCCTAAGCCTTGGTGGATAAATGTTGATCCTTTTTAAGGTATATATATATATATATATATATATATATATATATATATATATATACACACACACAAAAAAAGACCTGCTTCTAGTTGTATCAAGCTGAGTTTGTGACTACAGAATTGAATGTGAAGTGACTTATGTGTGGCATGTTAAAGAAAAAAAGTTTGTTAAACTGTATTTACTTTTTAAATGAGTGAGTGAAATCAGTGCTAACAGCAATCGATGGAGTATTGCACCACAGATCAATTTAGCTTAGGCCACTAGAAGACATTTCTCACAGTCAGATTCGCATTACAGACTGGGGCTTTCTAAGGAATCATTAAGAAATACCAAGAAATACTTATTGTTAATGATAAAGAAAAACCATGAGTTCAGGATGATTTTTAAATATGAAATAAATTATTGGTCAGTCTACCTGTCTATCAGTATGTCTTTTATTTTGGGGAATCTATTGACACGCCACACTTGAGTGCGGATTTTATAGTACTTGTATGAAACTTTTATTTTCTTCTTCTTTTGTAACCACACAAAAAGCTCCTAAGCTGTACATTTTCATAGCTGATGATATAGAGACTAAAGAGAGGATTTGTATGATGATTAATAGTAAGATTTTCACTCAGGATGCTACAGTACATTTATTTACCTTTGTTCTGCTTGTTAAATATGTCTCAAGTGGTGGTGGGGGGTGGGGTATACTTTGCTAAAAGCTAACTATGCTGATTTGTGGCAGCATAGCTCTCAACAGAGTTATTACTTCTGTTCAGTGTTTGGACTTAAATGTGTCATATTTCTGTTTCCTTGGGATTTAGTAGTGTTGAAATTAGATATGGGCAGCCAGACTAGAAATATTTGTTCGGATGCTGAATGTGGAGTGATTACTCTAAATGACAGGCATGGGGGAGACTATTTAACATTACAGTAGTTGTAGGATTTATTTAGGAGAGACCCTGGGTGTGGTGTGTAAACTGGTCTCTGTGCCATTGCTCCTTAAAATAAGAACCACCCCAAGACAAAAAAAAACACTGCTGAAAGACACATTGTAGTAATCCAGTTATTTTATATTATTATTATTATTATTATTATTATTATTATTATTATTATTATTATTATTATTACATGACCTAAGCAGACGCACAGTAAGGTTGTGCACTGGCAGCCATAATTATAAGTGACTTCTCAAATTAAAAAAAAATAAGGGAGGCCATTTAGAGGTCTTCAATGCATTTCTTTGGAGTCTGTTTAAAAATTCAAAAGGATGGTTTTCTTTTCTATTCTGTGAAGTGCTTCAGTTTTTGAAGACATTTGACTTGTGAAACTCCTTTTAGACTTTGTACAGGCATACCTTTCCAGTAAGAATTTCAGTCAAGTTGCCAACTACTACATTGCCAATGATATAGCATTACATTTATTTCTTCAGGCTCAATAGTGGTTACTGGTAACATGTGTTTGTAGGGTGTCAGTATTGATGGAATTTTATACCTGGCCAGCTTCCAAAGTAATGCTGGTATGTGTTTAAAATACTTTAAGGAACAAAACAGGCTTTTGTTGTTTTTTAAGCCAGAGGCCCTAGCGGCACACCGGAAACTCCGCTATAGTTCCAAAGGCATACAAATAAGTAAGTATTAGCGAAAAACGTTGATGGAAAGAGAGAGGGCTTAATTTTACCACATAGATGTTATTAAGAAATATTTGCGGTGAAACAGGGTTCCAGGGTAATTATGCCATGTATTATTTTAGATACGTATTCATTAAATTGCTGATTCTTTAGTTAACGAGTGAAAGATTTAATGTTTACATAGAAAGACTTCATTTGTCCTTGGTACAGAAGCTTTTTTCAGGAAGTCATTATATTTCAAACTAAGACCGTATATAGTTTTTTTTTCCCTTCTGGGCAAGTTTGCAGAAGACACAAATGAGGATTTAAAAATACTATCAATTTCATTACATTTATATTGCTGTTGTTGTACAGCATTTATTACATTGAAAAGTTTTAAAATACTCATCTCTCCCATAAAATAAAATATGGTCATTGTTCAAAATTAAGACTGTAAGTCAGCAATAATAAATAGATCATTTAATATGTGTTTGTACCAGCAAAGACAGAAAGTAAGCTTCCTGGGATTTGGGGTTGTGCCTTTTGACTGGTGAGGGAGTCTCTTATGTACTCATTTGCATTGTTTTGTCACTGTCTTTTCTTTATGCCCTTCATAAGTACCAGTCACCCATCTTGCCTGCCACGGCAACACAGCAGTCCCTGGCAGCAGGGCGATGTACATTGGCATTCTGAGAGGGACCCAGGGACAAACCGTTAAAAGAAATGATTGGTCCCTCTGGGCTGAAGTGTTGGTTGATTGCCAAACAGTAATCCAGTACAATTAGCCATCAAAGAGATGAGTGTTCCACGTTAGTATTGTAGATTGGCTCACAACCACCTGTAAAAACAGCCTTTGGACAGATCAGGAAATCCATACATTTATTTTCAATTCCTTTTGTATTAAGTTTATTCTCAGATGTGTAGTTATTGTGCCTGTCCGGTAAAATGTTTTATTTTATTTTTAGGAAGTATTAAGTAAACCTAGGGAAATATATTTTGTTGCATCCAACATCAAAGCCTTTATAACAACAAGTGTTTTCTTTCTAGTCTTTCTTTGAACTGTTTTTGTTTTAAGTAGTAAACCTGAAATTAAGTAAAAACTAAAGGGAAAGTCATAATAAGTTACATGATGCCACAATCGTGTAGATTCCAACAGTCTGTATGTAACCACTTACTGAGGCTGGCAGAAATAAAATGGTAAGCTTAAACCTCATAAATCAGAAATCCCTGAACTAGAGGTTCAGAACAGCTTGTTTTTTTGCCAAAGTCGTCTATAAAAGGAAAAAGAAAAATACAGTATTTTAATATAGGTCTTAAGCAAACAGCCAGGAATTTGCTGAGTGCGATAAAAGAAAAGGAGAGGTTTTAAAGGTATAAGCAGATTTGTTTCAATTTAGTGGGCATGCCCCTTAATTAATAATGAGGGTTTCCTTTGTTTCCTCTTCAACAGATACTATTAGATCATATTTTACACTATATATATATATATATATATATATATATATATATATATATATATATATATATATATATATATATATTAAAAAAAAATAGATGGGCCTCTTCAGTGAGTTACAGGAAAACAATTCCATCTCGTGTTTCTGTGACAGTTTATGAATTACTCGACCTTCGGTCTTGTAATTTATGACGTCACAGAAACCCTAGATGGAATTATTTTCCTGTAACTCACTGAAGCTCATCTATTATTATATATACACAGAATTAAGAAAAATCTTTTGTAGCAAAAGTTTTGCTTTTTTGTGGATGAGGAGAAAAAGTTACAAGAAATACAATTATTTATTTCAGTAATCTTTTTGCAAAACTCCAAAAATACTAATTCAGAAGTATTCATACCATTTGATGTTATGATAGTATTTGTTACAAGGTGCTAGAAATTTAAATACGATAATGCAAAACCTAATTCTAGAAAAGTCTAGAAAATGCTGGATTGTAGGTGAACATTCTTAGACAGTATAACAGGGTTAGGCTTAGGGTGATTGCTGTCATTACCAATAAGTCAATATGGGAAAAAGTAAAGAGCTATCTGAAGTATTTATTGTCATGAAGCTGGAGAATAATACAAGAAGATTTCCATGCATTTGAGTATCCTAATTTCAACTATTGTTTCTATTGTCAAGAAGTACAAGACTCATGGTACTGTCACAATGCTTCCTCAGTCTGGAAGAAAGAAGGTTCTTTCACCAAGAACAAGTAGAATTGTGAGGAAGGTTAATAACAATCCGAGATTGACTGCTAAAGATGTTCAAAGTGAATTGGCTACAAGTGGGATTGGGGTTTCCATTTCAACCATAGGTTGAGTATTGCATGGTGAAGGTCTCAATGGTCACAGGCCAAGGAAAAAGCCACTCTTGGGAAAACATCACAAGGACAATCGCTTAAAGTTTGCAAAACGGCATTTGAATGAAAGGTATGATTTCTTGTGGAGTGAAGAAACAAAAATCGAGGTATTTGGTCACGCTGAGAGCGTCACGTTTGGAGAAATTCTGGTGAGGCGTACAAAGAAAAGAACACCATACCTACTGTCAAGAATGGAGGTGGTAATATCCTTATATGGGGCTGTTTTTCCTCTAATGGCACAGGAAATTTAGTTCCAATACATGGTAAAATGAATTCCATAGCATACCAAAAGATATCGGCCAATCATCTGAAACCACCCTCTACAAAACTTGGTTATAAAGAGCAACTGGACGTTCCAACACAACAACGATCCAAAGCACACACCAAAATCTACTTCAGAATGGTTAAAGAAGAATAAAATCAAGGTTCTGGAATGGCCTAATCAAAGTCCTGATCTAAATCCAATTGAGAATCTTTGGTATCAGTTGAAGAAGGCTGTGCACAAGAGAAGTCCTCGGAATTTGAATGAACCAGAACAATTTTGCGTTGAAGAATGGTCAAAAATCACTAAAGAATCATGCCAAAAAAATAGGTTATTGATGCTGAAGGTGCCTCAGCTAGCTATTAATTCCATTTTCTTTTGCTACAAATGATTTTTCCTAAAATACTTTGTTTTCAAGAAATTTCTAGAAATTATAAATTTCCGTTGGGGTATGTAAACTTTTGACTACAACTCTATTTACATATATATATATATATATATATATATATATACAGTGCCTTGCAAAAGTATTCAGACCCCTGACCAATTCTCTCATATTACTGAATTACAAATGGTACATTGAAATTTCGTTGTTTGATATTTTATTTTAAAACACTGAAACTCAAAATCAATTATTGTAAGGTGACATTGGTTTTATGTTGGGAAATATTTTTAAGAAAAATAAAAAACTGAAATATCTTGCTTGCATAAGTATTCAACCCCTGTGCTGTGGAAGCTCCCAGTTTACACCGATGAAAGAAACTAATGAGGACACAGTTACCTTACCATTGGCCTCCACCTGTGAACCATTAAAGTTGCTGTCATATTTTCTGGATAAAAACCCCACTGTTGAAGGATCATTGGTCAGGCTGTGAATCTGAAGGAAAATGAAGACCAAAGAGCATTCTACAGAAGTTAGAGATAAAGTAATACAAATGCATAGATTAGGGAAAAGGTACAAAATAATATGCAAATGTTTGGATATCCCAGTGAGCACAGTTGGATCAATAATCAGGAAGTGGAAGCTGCATCACACCACCCAGGCACTGCCAAGAAAAGGCTGTCCCTCAAAACTCAGCGCTCAGACAAGAAGGAGACTTTTGAGAGAAGCCACAGAGAGGCCAACAATCACTTTGAAGGAGCTACAGTGGCTGGGAGTGGAGTAATGGTGCACCAGTCAATCATATCAAGAGCTTGGCATAACACTGGCCTGTATGGGAGGGTGGCAAGAAAGAAGCCGTTACTCAAAAAGTACCATCTGAAAGCACGTCTGGAGTTTGCCAGAAAGCATGAGAGTGACCCAGCTGCAATGTGGGAAAAGGTTTTGTGGTCAGATGAGACCAAGATAGAGCTTTTTGGCCAAAACTCAAAGCGCTATGTGTGGCGTAAACCTAACACTGCCCATGCCTCAAGACACACCATCCCTACAGTGAAGTATGGTGGTGGTAGCATCATGCTGTGGGGATGCTTCTCATCAGCAGGGACTGGGCATCTTATTAAAATTGAAGGAAAAATGGATGGAGCAAAATACAGGGAAATACTGCAAGAGAATCTGCTTCAGTCCGCTAAAAAACTGAAGCTTGGGAGGAAATTAACCTTTCAGCAGGACAATGATCCCAAGCACAAGGTCAAAGCAACATTGGAGTGGCTCAAGAACAAAAAGATGAATGTCCTACAGTGGCCCAGTCAAAGTCCTGATATCAATCCTATTGAGAATCTGTGGCACTATTTGAAAATTGCAGTCCACAAGCGTCGTCCAACCAACCTGAACAACCTGGAGCAAATCTGCCAAGAAGAATGGGGCAAAATCATACATACCCCAAAAGACTTAAAGCTGTTATTGCAGCAAAAGGCAGCTCTACCAAATATTAATGTGTGCGGGTTGAATACTTATGCAAACAAGATATTTCAGTTTTTTTATTTTTCTTAAAAATATTTCCCAATATAAAACCAATGTCACCTTACAATAATTGATTTTGAGTTTCAGTGTTTTAAAATAAAATATCAAACAGAACGAAATTTCAATGTACCATTTGTAATTCAGTAAGAGAATTGGTCAGGGCTCTGAATACTTTTGCAAGGCACTGTATATATATACAGGCTAACTTCACTATAACGAACACCCGTTTTTTAACGATCCCAATAGCAAGAACCAATTTTTTCAATGCAAATTAGTCTTATTAGAACGATCACGTACAGGATCGACCTGGATACAACGATCTCAGTACTGACTGACACTGAACTTTCTCCAGTGTCAAGTGTGTTATTCTCAGTGAAAACAAAGACCATGGTT
>NC_081191.1:78562809-78602809 GCF_902713425.1 Acipenser ruthenus | reverse complement strand
CAAAAATAATTAAAACTATTGATTTAAATGGAGTAATGCACAACGCAAGCGAAGCAAGCGGCATGAATGAAGCGAGCAAATACAGCAATACATTTGTTTTATTTGTATTTTACTACGCACTGTTTGCATTGCAATGGACCAATCAGAAATAAGGTCAAAGGTAGCGGCTGTCAGACTGTCAGTGTCTTGCTCACGCAGACATTACCACAGAAATAAAAAAAATCAACATCAATGAGAATTTAATTATTAAAGTCGAAAAATATAATGTTTTTTATGATGCCAATGTCTGTGGTTATAAAACAATAAAAAGGATGCACATGTCAAGAAATAGCAGAACAATTGATGGAAATTGATGGTATGTCTATCTTTCTCTCTATTTCACCTTAATTTTAGTTAAAGTGACGGGGAGCGCCACACACTGGTTTCGTATTTCTGTAAAATGATTCTTCTTTGTTTTAATAATGTTGACCAATAATAATAATCACATTAGCTCTTTAACAAGCCGGTGATATTCCCCAAACTCTCCTTTTTTTAGTGTGTGGAGGTACCCATGCTCTTATGTTTTATTTATTATATTTCGTCTCCACAAAAGCTGCATCATTGTTTTGTACTCGTGCTTCATGTCGTTTGCTTCGCTCCCAGTGTGCATGCTTTATTTTGTGAAAAGATTTAGTTGCTGAACAATAATGTTTTTTCAGATTTATCTGTCAGGTAAATGTTGAATCGTCAAGTTTAAAAAAAAAAAAAAAGATTTAAGTTACATTTTTCACTGATTTATTTGTTAGAAATGTTAGCTAAATATTGACTTGCCAAGTGTAAACAAAATATTTAAATTCCCAGATTTATTTGTTAGAAACCCAGGTTTAACATGTTAGCTAAATATTCATTCGCTAAGTGTAAAAAAAAAAAAAAGATTTATAGACTGATTTTAAATGTTGAATTTGTGATATACGTATGTATCTAAGTCTGGGCTTTTTGTGATTAAAGGGCCTGACAAAATGTATGCTAAAAAGTGGGTGGGATTTAAAAAGTTTGCGCACCACTGCCATAAATTACAGGTAGTGGACAAAAAAATGGAAACACTTGGGTGAATGAGGGACACCAAGTATATTGAAAGCAGCGGCTTCCATACAGGTGTGGCTCATGCGTTAATTAAGCAAATAACATCCCAGCATGCTTAGGGTCATGTATAAAAATGCTGGACAGGCCTGGTTGCCTATAATTATGGCTAGCATGGCTGCAAGAGGAGACCTCAGTGACTTTGAAAGAGGTGATTGTTGGGGTGCATTTGGCAGGAGCTTCAGTGACCAAGACAGCTCAACTTGCTGATGTTTCATGATCAACGGTGTCTGTGATGTCGGCATGGAACTCCGAGGGAAAGACATCATCAGCAAAGGGCAACAGTGGGCGGAAGTGCATACTCCAGGATCGTGATATCCGTGCATTAATTCGAATTGCAAGGCAAAACAGGCGAGCAACTGCACAGAGCAGGATACCATTGTGGCCCAACGCCCTATTAAGTGACTTTACATTGGCGTTTCCATTTTTTTGTCCACTACCTGTATGTAAAGAATGTAGAATTAGAACAACTAAAATTAGACAGTGCATTATAGAAGAATAAGAGAAAGTAAATGGATAAATAGACTGCACACGATTATGCCAGTGGGACTCAACAGAAAAGAATGAACTAATAAACTCCAATAAATCTATAACATTTAAATGAATAAATAAATACATAAACAAAATCTATTCAAAAGTTGTGCATGCTGATGCACTGGGGAGGTCTAATCAAGGCTGATCCTCAGAGCCAGCATTGCATGATAATATAAATGTAAGTTTATATAAAGTAATGTTAATTAAAATGAATACAGATTTAAAGATAGAAGTAAAAATGATGCCACTATATATATATATATATATATATATATATATATATATATATATATATATATATATATAACACCGTTACATCATGTAAGAATAAATCATGGATTTGAATATAAACAATAACAAGTCTTGTCATGCCGTCAAAAACTTATAAATACCTCCAATGTTTTGATTCAAACACAGGCTCCCTTGAGAAAGATATGTACAACATATTGAAATGTTGGGCAGCTGGCTCTTTGAGCTCTCTCTCTCTCTCTCTCTCTCTCTCTCTCTCTCTCTCTCTCTCTCTCTCTCTCTCTCTCTCTCTCTCTCTCTCTCTCTCTCTATATATATATATATATATATATATATATATATATATATATAAGGGACTAAACAAGCAGTAGTAGGGGTTGGAGGGAATTGTATCCTAGTAAGATTTGTGCATTTGAAAACTTAATAGGTCCCTTGTTGTTACTCATTCGTTTAGCAGTTTCTTTTCATTAGCAAGTTTCATTAAAAGATTAATTTATCTGTTAACCTGTATCATTTCCTTTAAAGCTGTACTCTGGCAAATTGCCAAATAATTATAAAGCCACTTGGGAATACAGGTTACAAAGGCATTGGTATAATTTATTATTATTATTTCTTAAATATATAGATAAGAATGCATGTCATTAAAATGTTTAAAATATTTTCAGAGCGCAATTAAAGATACACAGTAATTGGAGGAAATGATGGTAAAAAAAAGGTTTTATGTTTTTAATACTTCAATAGATTGTTGCCTATCTATTACCTTTTTGCGGGCAAGATCTAATTTCAAAGGGGCCTTGTAACCTTTTCCTCCTCACATAAGTGGCAAGATCTCTGCTATCCAGTCTTGTCTTTTTTGCACACTGTGCTGCAGATTTCATTTAACCTAACTAATCATAGGCATAATTGAAACAAAAAGCAGACATTTAGCCGTCTGAGCTTTAAATAACAACAGTAATGTTACATTGGCAGATGGCCTTCAAATTATCAAGTTAATTTGCATAACACCACTTATTAAATATTCACCTGGCTTGGTTATTTTATATTTGGATGATTTACTGGGAATAGGCCTGATACAATGGTAATACACCACCCACTCGATATATCCTGGGTCTCAGGGTCCAATAGAAATCCGCTCGCCCCGTGTGGCACCTTGTATTTGTAGTTTTTGTACTGTGTTTTATTTTGCCTTTTGTACAGTTTTCTGTATGTGTCCTCTGTGCATTACCATCGTTGGTAGCGTCACATGACCCATTTGTTTACTTTCTGTTTTGTGTTTAATAAATCCTGTGCGCCTGTGCCGACATTTCAACTCCAACTCCCATGTCTCTCTGTCTTGCAATGCGGTACCTTGTCACAATACCGTTTAAATGTTGATCAGTGTGAAGGAATCTTCATAAAAGTACTATACAGACGTGCTCAAATTTGTTGGTACCCTTACAGCTCATTGAAATAATGCTTCATTCCTCCTGAAAAGTGATGAAATTAAAAGCTATTTTATCATGTATACTTGCATGCCTTTGGTATGTCATAGAATAAAGCAAAGAAGCTGTGAAAAGAGATTAATTATTGCTTATTCTACAAAGATATTCTAAAATGGCCCAGACACATTTGTTGGTACCCCTTAGAAAAGATAATAAATAATTGGATTATAGTGATATTTCAAACTAATTAGTTTATTTAATTAGTATGACACATGTCTCCAATCTTGTAATCAGTCATTCAGCCTATTTAAATGGAGAAAAGTAGTCACTGTGCTGTTTGGTATCATTGTGTGCACCACACTGAACATGGACTAGAGAAAGCAAAGGAGAGAGTTGTCTGAGGAGATCAGAAAGAAAATAATAGATAAGCATGGTAAAGGTAAAGGCTACAAGACCATCTCCAAGCAGCTTGATGTTCCTGTGACAACAGTTGCAAATATTATTAAGAAGTTTAAGGTCCATGGAACTGTAGCCAACCTCCCTGGGCGCGGTCGCAAGAGGAAAATCGACCCCAGATTGAATAGAAGGATAGTGTGAATGGTAGAAAAAGAACCAAGGATAACTGCCAAAGAGATACAAGCTGAACTCCAAGGTGAAGGTACGTCAGTTTCTGATCGCACCATCCGTCGCTTTTTGAGCGAAAGTGGGCTCCATGGAAGAAGACCCAGGAGGACTCCACTTTTGACAGAAAAACATAAAAAAGCCAGACTGGAATTTGCTAAAATGCATATTGACAAGCCACAATCCTTCTGGGAGAATGTCCTTTGGACAGGTGAGTCAAAACTGGAGCTTTTTGGCAAGTCACATCAGCTCTATGTTCACAGACGAGAAAATGAAGCTTTCAAAGAAAAGAACACCATACCTACAGTGAAACATGGAGGAGGCTCGGTTATATTTTGGGGCTGCTTTGCTGCGCCTGGCACAGAGTGCCTTGAATCTGTGCAGGGCACAATGAAATCTCAAGACTATCAAGGCATTCTGGAGCGAAACGTACTGCCCAGTGTCAGAAAGCTCTATCTCAGTCGCAGGTCATGGGTCCTCCAACAGGATAATGACCCAAGACACACAGCTAAAAGCACCCAAGAATGGATAAGAATAAAACATTGGACTATTCTGAAGTGGCCTTCTATGAGTCCTGATCTGAATCCTATCGAACATCTATGGAAAGAGCTGAAACTTGCAGTCTGGAGAAGGCACCCATCAAACCTGAGACAGCTGGAGCAGTTTGCTCAGGAAGAGTGGGCCAAACTACCTGTTAACAGGTGCAGAAGTCTCATTGAGAGCTACAGAAAACGTTTGATTGCAGTGATTGCCTCTAAAGGTTGTGCAACAAAATATTAGGTTAGCGGTCCCATCATTTTTGTCCATGCCATTTTCATTTGTTTTCTTATTTACAATATTATGTTGAATAAAAAATCAAAAGCAAAGTCTGATTTCTATTAAATATGGAATAAATAATGGTGGATGCCAATTACTTTTGTCAGTTTCAAGTTATTTCAGAGAAAATTGTGCATTCTTCGTTTTTTGTGGAGGGGTACGAACAAATTTGAGCACGTCTGTATATTGATGTTCAATTCAAATTTGCAGTTTTGTCATTATTCTGATACAGAAAAATGCCAAACCCTATTCTAGTGACCACCTTGATAAAATGATGATTTCCCCAGGTCCCATTGGGGTTCGTTATAGTGAGGTGTGTGTGTATATATATATATATATATATATATATATATATATATATATATATATATATATACCGTGAGCACTCGGATATCCATTACCCAGATATCCATTACCCAGACCGCCCTTGTATTAAGAATAAAATCAATCCCCATTATATATATGTAACAAATTAATGCATTTACCCATCACATGCAATTTCCGACTCCGTCACCAGAGTTTTATGATACAAAGCCCATCTCTTCAGTGTTACAATTTTATTTGAATATCCGTCGCAGCCCGCATTTTTTTTTCTCTGCATGCCAAAGCAGTCTGAAGCAGTTGCTATTAATTAATAGATACAGGCAATAAATCTACCCGCTACCAAACCACGCCCCAGTCTTGACTGCTCATGAATGTGCATGACAGTGGTAATTTCTTTATATTTTATCTTTAATTATATCTTTGTTGTATTTTACTGTCATTTGCTTTATATTTTACTGTTTGCGTTTTTTTTTTGTGGGATTTTTTGTGGGTTTTTTGCAGTAAATAGTGAAACTGGTAATTATTGCAGCTTTTACATTTTACAGCGTCTTTTACACAGGCCTCTTTTGGATGGTTATGAAGTAATTCATGCTTTTTATGTAGATACTTACTTATTTGCTTACAGAAAGACACTCCAGTGAATATTAACGGTTTTTTTTGGAAAATATAAATAAAATGGCGACCTATAATTCACTCTATATAATATTAAGCTTGGTTGTATATGTAGTTATGACAGAAGTCAGAGGTTTGTGAAGATCACTTTAAGAATACCCAAGTCTTTTCTAAGGTGCTATAAATGCTTGTTATAGAAAAAAAAGAAAATGTTATACACAATTACTAAAGAAATTACTCTTGAAGCAGCAGTTAGATCCCAACATTCTCAAAAAATACACACGTTATGAAAGAAGTGCTGAAGAGTTAACAAGACAACTTTTACTTTATATATATATATATATATATATATATATATTTTATATGTATATTATATATATATATATTTTATATATATATATATATATATATATATATATATATATAGTACAATGCTATAGGGTGAAATCTGCATTATACTGTACTATATATATTTTTTTTTTCTTAAGTATACATGTTAAGCACAATAATGATGGATGGATTTAAGACACTAAATAATGCCTCTGGTTTTAAACATACTCATAATTCTGTGTATGCCATATATAGTGATGTCATAAATGGCAAAGAACATTTAATTAAGCGTATCCCTTTTTTAATGGCAATGCCATGAGTGTTGTTTGTTTATTGGCTAAATGATTTCAGGTAGAAAATACAGAAAACTGCAACTGCCCAGCGAGACAAGACTTTTTTTTTTTTTTTTTACTCTTCCAGTAATTTAGAGGCAGTTTCTCAGAGAATTAGAATGTTCTTGTCTATTGTTTCCTGGAGCATCTTAATGCCAAATCTTTTAGGCCGATTAGTAATTTCCTCTGTTCAGGGCCCAAAAGACGCCTCAGCAGCAGAGGTAAACATAATAGTGAGGGTTTCTCTTCTTTTTTTTAAGCTTTATGCTGTTAAACAGTTTTTAGAAGTCCATTTTGTCTGCCATTTTCAGACTCCACAAATCTAGCTGAATATCTATCTGGCTTCATTTACCAGAGCCTGATGTGAAGGATTATTTTTCAATTAAGTTGTGGTTCATCAACAGTGGATGTAAAAACAGTTTGTGCATTTTATATTATTACTTTTCAGACACTTTGTAATTCAGTGTTCTGTACAAATTAAATAGCGTTTTAGGAAATCAAGTTAAAAAAAAAATTGCCAGTATATATTGCATTAAGTTCAAATGAATGCCTTGCCTTTTTGAAATGTTATCCATTTATTGTAGCTTTTTCAAAACCAGGCCAAAGGTCACCAATGTAATTTGCATCTATTATAACCCAGCAATGTGAAACAATCTGGGTTATTTTATGAATAGAGGCGCTTTGAAGAGTCAAGCTTCTACACACTCATCAGTCTGATTATACCATTATATGTAGCTATATGCTTATAATTATGCTGTATAATTTTTTTTCCCAAAAAAGTTTATGCTTACAAAAATGCGAAATCTTAATCGATTTTAGAATATGTGCCCATTATTATATATATATACGTGTCTGATATATGTTGAGGGTTTAAGTGACAGCTTTTTAAATACTGCAGTAAGTGGAGAGACCTGTGCTTTTCTTCCTATTGTATACGTGCAGAATTGTCTGATTGAGTCACTCCTATGCACATGCTTTTTGTATCCTTTGCTTCATCTCCTGTTTTTCAAGACATAACAAAGATTGGAGATGGGATCTTTTGGAGGTAATTATTGCTGAGTACATCTCAAGGAATAGCATCATCCCACCGATATTAAAACAGGGGGAAAAACTACCCCTTTGTCTGATTCAAGCGTAAACAAAAGATAGTCTGACTATGGAGATGGACAACATTTTAAAATGCTGCTGCTAGGTGCATTTAAAGTCCAAAGAGCATTGTATGGTTGTAGTGAGCTTTTGTTTCTTTTGAGTGATAATGCTCTGTGATTCTTCCAACCATAGCTAAATGACCAAGATTGAAATGATAACCATTTACATATCAGCTTTAGGCCAGCAGTGGGCTCTAATGGACACTGTTTTCTAAAAAGATTTTTTCTATTGATTTCCCTGCTAGTCTTGATAACATGAAAATGGACTTGAGCACATGTAATGTGTCTCCCAGTTCCCAGTATAAAGAGAATAGGCACCTTTGAAATGCAGTTACAGTGTATTTGAACAAAATAGCCAAGATAAATGTGCTCCACAGAGGAAATAGGTTGGATAAAGATACCACAGAAGTTGCAAAGGTAAATCCTCAAGCTTTATTTAACATCCAGTTTTTATGCACATACACATACACACATCCGATCAAAATTATCTTTTAAATTGTGTAATTCTTAGGAATAATTTCTCTAGGCAGCTTTCGTTGCAAACCGTAAAAGATGTATTTAATAGCTCAGCTTTCAGTGATAAATTTAATTAGTTTTTCATAATCACAGTTTTTCAGAAGCATTCTTATCTGCGCAATTCTCATTTGACAAATGCATTTTAATTACCTAGTCTCAGTTGTATATATTATATGATATATTACAACTGAAGTGGTAGCATATAAAATAGAAAATAGTGTTTAGGGATTTGTATATACTGTAGAGTTACTTAATCAGCAAATATAATACTGATTTTTTAAATATCTATAAATGTTCCTTTTCTGGCCAGGTTTTCCAAATTGTACAATAATATTTTATACATTTCCTGTAAAAAAAAAAATAGATAGATAGATGGTTAGACTGACAGACCTTTTTAATACTAATGTTGAAGTCAGTTCAGTATTATTCTCTCTGAGGGTACCTTTTTTTACCTTGATAGAGGAAGGCAGTTGAGTGTGAGATTTAATATACATCCTAATCCATCTTGTCATTTCACTAGCTATAGGTGATGTACTAATGTATGGGAAGCCATGTTCTTTGTATTCTTCACACAAAAGGAGTGGATACACACGATTGATAGTCAAGACTTTACTCTGTAATTACATGGAGGACAATTAGAATGTACAGCAGGAACAATACTGGATTACCTGTAGACTTTTTAGTGTATATGGCTTTGTTTTACCTGCAAGCAGCATGCAATTAGAGGAGGCATCATGGGACCTCGAATGGGAGTTGGATACAGATGTATAAATGTCACTGTCAGATGTCTGAAAAAGTTTCCTGTGCAAGACTTTTTTTATTGTCTTTTTGATAACTTTTTTTTTATCTAAGGCATCAGTAAAATAGGGTATGAAACAAAATTGTAAATGCATACTCTGTGTTGTCCATGTTGTAGCCTGTTTCTGACGTTTTGTCAATTTAAATGCATGTAATCATTTAAATACACAACTGTATTAAGTACTTACATTTAATGTAATATACTGTTCTATTTTCTGTAAAGCTTACATCAATTTAGTTATTTTAAAGTAATATTTAAAAATCAAATACAATTATGATTCCAATAATTAAACATCTCTACTCTGGGTTTAGTATCAGTGCCAAAATTAACTGCATTAATCAGACTGTGTATGAGTAAATTGTTGTTCAGTTTGTCTTTAATAAAAACAGTATGTCTTTAATATTGAAAGAAGCCATATGCATTTGTAATTATTTATTTCAGACAGTAATTTAGTTAAATGCGTAAAACCCATTTTCTGGACAGCAACTGGATTTCATCATTGCGAAATAATTCAAAATAAGTGCATTATAATTACTCTGTGGGTTTTGTGTGCAAAAATCAGCAAAGAACATTTCTGCTGTAAATAGTCTGTATGCCTAAAAAAACTATTTTTTAAACTGCGTGCAATTTGAGCACATCACATTGGTTCAGTCTGCATTTAGCTTAGCTCTCCCTTCTCTACAATAGTAATATAAACGCTAAATTGTTACCTTATGTTTCCATAGTCTGATTCTGCCCACTGACTGTTCTAATTTACAAAAATGACAATGATTATCCACATTAACATACTTGACTGCAGCCATTATTCCTATTTACAAAACAAAGTCTTGTGGTAGAGTTAGATATGGGGAGTTAGCATAATAATTATCTCCATAAAGTGTTTTCAGAAACTTTTTAGTTCATATGCTTTAGGTGTAAAGTATTTCCCTACTTTTTAGAGCACCTGTATTAGATAAAAGCAGAACTGAAAATATTTTTTTGCCTGTACAGCTTATAGTGGTGTACTCATGTGAACAACTCCCAGATGTCATATGGTTTCTGAACTAGCAATAATTCCTAGTTTGCTACTTTGTTTACAAGTATACTGACTGTAGATCTCTAGATGCCCACAGCTGTCCCCCAGTTTTAAAGTCTGAACCACTGAGATTACAATTGTAGCTGTCTAGAACAGGCAAGTCATGTCTCCTACCAAAATGAAATAAATAAACAAATAAAACAAATAAACTGAAAAAAGCTTTAAATAACCACGTTTGAGAATCTAAGTAGACTTATGATATAAAGCACAACATGTAAACACTCTACTGTGCCTAAAAAAATACTTATAAAATAGCACTTAAACTATAATTCACAAAACAACCACTTCAACAAAAGTGTTTACAATAATGTAACTAACCCTGGCACTTGTATTCTCTTAAATATGTAGACATCGTGTAAAACACAACATGTAAACACTCTACTGTGCCTAAAAAAATACCTATAAAATAGCAGTTAAACTATCATCCACAAAATAACCACTTCAACAAAAGTGTTTACAATAATTTAGCTGAAATGTAGTGCTTTAGAAAACCACTGTTGTAGTGGGACTGTTGTAGTGGGACTAAATAGATATTTTAACAGTAGAAGTGTTAACATCTCTGCTGACAGCGAGTTTAAAACCAGCAATGATGTACTACTCCTGTCAGTCATGGAAACTTTTAGAAAAGCAGGTAGACAAGGACAGACACCACCCCCCAAATTACCGGCCTGGATTTGAAGCTTCTGCGGGAAACTGAGTCACTGTCCCCTGACACCGCGGTCGGATTTGTGCGTAAAGTCTGGTTCAATCTTAAACTTAATCTGGCACAACGTGGACATGAGGGTGTTCGACAACTAACTAAAACATCTTTTGAGATCCGAAAGAATGAAAACCGAATTGAATGTGTGTGCCTCCCATATAACAAGGTCACAAACTCACCTCAAGATCCGGCTTCAGCATCCATCGCAGCTGCTGTCCTGCCTTCCTCAGTGTTATTTGAAACTCCGCTCAGACCATCAACATCATTAACTTGTACTCAGTCCTCTAGTTTCAAGATGCTACTTTCAATGCATAAATTCACAATAAGCATGCAATTTAAATTAAATTAAATGTGGGACTATATTACACTGCAGATGTATACACAATATACGTTTCTGGTTTTGTCTTAATTTAAAATGTGTTTTAATTGTGTGTGTATATATATATATATATATATATATATATATATATATATATATATATATATATATATATATATATAAAAACCCCACTAATAACCAAACTGAATGTAATATTTCCGTCATTGCTGGTCATGCCAGCTGCTTCTGTCATTAACTGACATTTCTTCCTGATTAGGGGCAGTTCCTCTTGAGTTGCTGTGCGTTCAGGTGTCAGACAAAAGTAACTGACCCCCTCTTCCACCATACTGCTGCGTGTCCTTAATTAGTACTGACTCTAGCCATTACTCTAGAAAGGATACAAGAGGCTGCCAGATATTTGTTTCTTTTTCTTTATTTTATTTTTTCCTTTTTTGAACTTGTGAAGCCAGCGCTTGACCTTGTATTCTGTCCAGATACATTGGAGGAGGTTCAAGTTGTTGTCTTTTATTTTCCTCCTCACTTTACCATAAATATAATTATTGTATATTTATGAATTAATAATACTAAAAGTAATGCACCAGCAGTTATCATTCAAATAGCATTGCAGGTAACTTATTAAATAAATAAATACAATAATAATAATAAAAAAGATATAATGTAGATATATTAAGCCGTGCAGTTTATTTCTAATTCCCATGACATTTTCTATTTGGTTGTGAGAACATGAACATGTGAAGATGAATCTGCTTAAAACTACAATTCCTTTATTTCCTAGCAGATTCCCCCCCCCCCCCCCCCCCGTACCTCATACATCAGAACACAGTATAGAATTGATAGTTGGTATTGATTATCCGTAGCATTGCCTAATCTTCTCTAACTGTAGGAAGCTTTGCAGGTTTAGCAGGTGTCAGAAAAGGTCCAGTAACAATGCTGCTTGGAATTTTTAATGCTGTGGTCATGTTCTTCTAGCAGTTGTATTTTAAGCGGTGATCTATTAGGAATAGGAAACAATCCATTTTTTTTTCATAAGTACGATTTAAGGCCTTGCTACTGACTGTGTGGTATTCGCCGTCTTTAGGGTTGCTTGTTTTTGTGAGACAGGCAGCTTAGCACACAAACCCAGTTTTTAAAAATGTGTTGCGATGGCCTTGAATTATATTTTAGATAAGCCAATTAAAAGACATACAAGGTAAAATATCACTAACAATAAAAATAATCCTCACCTTTTTATTATTTATTTATTTATTTATTTTTAAGTTGCATTTTTGTACATTTGAACTTGTTCACTAATGAGTAACTGCAAACTTACTAGTAGCTGTTGCTGCATTTGAACACTGGTAATGTATGTAAATTAAAAACACTGTGCCTGGTGAATTGTTCTGTATAGCTTGTGGATAGAATATTTTATATCCGTTATCTATCACAAAATGGGAATGATTCATCAAGTATAAGACGTAGTGTTTCATGAAAACAAATGTTTTAATTCAAAAGATGTAGAGGCTCACCAGGGATATTCAGAACCAAAATCATTGTGAATTTCTAATTGGTGGAAACAAAAGTGCAACCCTCCCCAAAACTTTAAGAACACATTAAAATGTACTAAATATGGTGATTAGTGTTTCTGTTATAAATTAACCATGTCACAATTTGAACCTGTGAGGCTTTACAAATAAACTATTAAGTACCAAGTACTCTAGTAAGCAAAACGGTGGATAAGGTCAAATTAACTGATGTATATATATTATATTATATATCAAGATAATCTGTCATATTTTTACTACTCAATATTTTTCTGTACATTTTTATTTCTATGTAAAACACTTCACAACTCAAAGAAGTGATGTGTCAAAAACTAATTTACAGTATACCTTCATTGGGTGTGTGTTTTTCATAACACTGTCCAGTCACATGCTGGAAATGTTGCTCACATTATCACATGCCAGTCACAGAAATTCTCAGTGGTGCTTCTCGCTGTCATTATTTCCAGCATCAATTAATTCTCCACTGGCTTTGCCTTGGAGAGAGAAAAAAAAAAAAAAATAGCCAAGAATTATCTGTGCAAGCACTGCACATTCTGCTGTGAAGGTATTAAGCTAGCCTGTGATACAAAATGCAGACCAAACAACATGTTCTCTCACCTGGAGGGTTGCTTAGCAACCTAAATTAAGGATTATCATCAAGTCTTAAAGACAAATAAAAGGGTTGGGGAAAACAGACAAACCCAGTTAAGGAAAATAGGTTTAGTGGCGTTATGAGCCTGTCTGACATTCCTCTTAGGATCCAGGGGATCATCCTAAAATGAAGTTGGTAATCCTTTTCCATTTGTATAAAACAAGACACTTGCTGCCTAAGTACACCTTGCCCGACTATGCATACAATATAGACTGAGCTTAAATTTAAATAAGACAAGTGAGCCAAGCTTTTTTTTTTCTTAGGATTTTTTTCTTAAGATTAGGATGCTTTTTACGGGTTTGGGTAAGGACATTTTTTGGAAAACGATTAACACATTGACTTTGATTTGTCAGATTCTGGCACACAGAAGGGAAATATTCCATTTGAAAGGTACCAAGCCGATGTGTGGTGCAATTAGGATTGTCAGCACATAGTGACAGTCCTCAGCGAATGCTGGTGTCAGGCTGCTGTGGGGCCAAGCATGGCAGAAATGACATTCACCCTTGCAGAATGGAAATAAATGCTCTGTTTGATAAAAGAAAACAGACACTTTACGTATACCCTGAAGAGTTAACAGCAAGTGAGCCATTCCTGTGGGTCAAGTGCTGCATTTACATTTTGATGGGATGTTATCAAGTAATTAATGCACCAGTCAGAATGTATTACCACAGGAGTGAATTGAAAGGTTCATTACAAAATCGGTTTCACTCCAAGATAGGCATTTCTTCTGAGTTAGCTTTTGACATGTTGTTCTTTGCACTTTCTGCCTGTGGCAGCAATGGTAGAAGGCCAGTGAGGTGAAATTCATTGCTTAATAAGGGTATTCACTTTGGGTATTCTTGTGATAATACATGTATACATCAGGGTTGCACTGCCTTGTTAGTTTAATTGCTTCTTGTGCTCCTTAACAAGCCAATCTTAATCAGTCTGGACCATGTTATGAATAATTTAGGGATCAGAAGACTTCATGCTTTATAAAATGTACCAGATTACAAAACTTGAGTACATTGTTCAAAGAAAGCATGCAGAACACTTAAAGCTCTTCATTAACTGTGTGTAGAGAAAAACAAGTAGTTGGTTATTCTAACATTTTCAGTTTGTAAGTGGCTAGCTGTGTTTCTTATTGCTTTAACCCCTCTCTGGCTTTGTTTAAGGCCACAATTCTGCCTCTCTATCCCTCTAAGCCTTTCGGAACACATAGTGGGAAATTTGAGCATGCTATGAGATTAAAGCTTAGAATCCATGGCTTGTGAGCAATCATCATTTCAGGAAAACATTCTTTCATCTTTTTGTTATTTTTTACATACTGATCAGGACTTCATGTCACATTTATTTTTCTTTTATCGCACCATAACTTTAAAGAAATGAGAACACATGACACTTCTTTTGCTATTAACTTGTATTAATGTCCTTGTTATCTGCAGAATTTGCTATTTGTTTTACAAATTTAAAAAGGAGTGCAGATCCACAAACATCCATACATGTTAATTTCTTTCTGTACACTTTGATCAACACAAACTACATAATGTTCCTTAACCTAACAGACAGCCTGAAATATGTAATAAATAAATGTTGGGCGAATGAGGAATGTAGTAGTTTATTAATATATCATTAGAAGTTCTGCTTGCTTTTAAAGTTATAATTAACCTTTGTTGTTTTAAAGAACTGTGTGTCCTCCGTTTTACCTCAGTGTCAGTAAGTTACAAGGCAACCTCCAAGTAATGCATCATTCGGTTTATGACATGTAATAAAGGTCCACTGCAGGCAACCATTAGCACCAGATACTCCAGACTCTCTTGCCTTTGCATCCTAGGGTCTTGTATAACCAGTTGTAAGTGTGTCTGTTCAACAGTGAAAACATAATGTATGTTCATATTTTTCATATCTTGATTATTTTCAAGTGACATTTAACCAATGCAGCTCTTTTGGTTTCCATTAAAAAAAAAAAAAAAATCCTTTCTGAAAGTAAACTAGCCTCTTAAATGGAGAGTGTTATTCTGACGCTGACAGTCACTGGAAGAAGAAAAACCCAGTTTAATTTTCTCAGTTACGCTCAGTCAGGACTGTATAAATGCCAGCAAACAATACAACACCCAGTCTGATCACCACCCTACAGATGGACTGTCCAACTCCTTTTGTTCTTGTTCAGGTTAATAGAGATTGAGGAGACGGGCAAAGGAAAAGCAGTACAATTTTCTGCTATTTAAGCTTGGCGAAATGGCCTTCTTGAGGAAGCAGTGAAAAGTATGAAAGTGTAATAGGCATTTTAAAAGTAGGAGTCCATATAGCTGCTTGAGGGATTCTAAGATTTAGGCATGCATCGAATTGGGAATGAGATAATCAGCATTGTGAAATTGAAACCTGTCTGCTGCCTGCTGCTGTTCACCCTCTTACAGACAAGTGATTTGTAACACTCATCTTCTTCAAGCCAGGCAGCCTTCAAGATTATCCACAACTGTCAATAGTAATTGCCAATGTATTTTATTACCTACAGCAAAAACCTAAGGAATGTTATAACCAACAGTTATCAAGTTTCAATACAGTGGTAAAAAGATAGCGATTTTATTTGGAATATAATCATGTTTTGCTTGCTTTTAATGTTTTCAAGGTAGTTCCTGTGCAACCATCTACAACATAGATTGTACTTAAGCCAGAAAGAAGGGATCCACACACAGTGTTCTTGTAATGTAAAGAAAACAAAAACAACATTGCATAATGGTTACAGGCAGACAGTGCTTTTTAATTGTCACTAAAACTATGGCATACATATGCACTGTAATTTAAAACACACTACCTGAGTAAAAATTATTTTGGGTGAGTAAAATGCAACATTACCTTAAAGTCAAAAGTACTTTCAATAAATATTGTACATACTTTAATGCTGACTTATGGGGCATGCATAAAATACAACCTTACATTTTAACTGTAATGTTAATTTGAACTACTGTGCAAAAACTTGGTCTCAATAAACCAAACAAAAAACAACAATTATTCTTATTTCCTTTATTGACCAATATGGCTGTGAAGCAAATACACACAGAAACAGATTTTCTTTTAAATTCCAGCACTGCAAATGGAATATACTACTATATATTTCTAATCTTTTTTTTTTTTAAACTGTACCAACTAATAATGTTGTATTCCTTATTGATCGCCTTGCTATAAACCATCCCGAGTCTCTCTAAACACAGAATATTGTATTTATTATATAGATTTGCCATCCACAATTTCGTTTGACAGATAGATAAATAAGGAGGTTAGATTGAGGGGGATTAAGACGGCACTGAAGAATCTAGTTGCTTATTCACCAGTCACAAACAAGCATTGTAAGTGAGTGGATTCAACCAGATGTTTTTTTTGTTTTGTTTTGTTTTTTTTTAACTGAAAACCCAAGTTATTGTTCACATGTTTCTGGAAGTTCCCAGATCCATTCTCTAGCAACTGCATGCAGTATATTCACAACTGACCATGAGATGTCAGGAACCAACAACGTACATGAAACTTGATAAGACGAGAACTCAAGATGTACAGCAAAATTGCAATGCGCATTTAATTTAAATATCATACAACCAGTATGCATCCTATCTGGGGCGCTGCATATATGTATTTCTCAAGGAAATCAGGGTCCAAATCAAAACAACAATAGTAATCTGACATTTTAAACCTGTAAAAAAGTTGTATTAAACACATTTAGTTGGCAGTATTGTTTGAGCAAACGAAGCGCAGCTCTGTCCTGAATTTCAGCAGCACACCACTGGATTGGAATGTATGAAATAAGTATGATTCTCTCCTTAAAAAACAGTGCTCAATGAAAAAAAATAATACTAAGAAGAACTGTCAATGTTGACAATGTTAGCACAGCTGAACAAGCTGTCAATATAGAAACGCTTACAGTCTTAATCAGAGTAATGGCTGAAGTGTCTAGCATTGTATATACTCTTAGATTAAACAGGGTTATTGGTTGTTGAGAAACTGCCCAGTTGTATTTGTAAAGAGTTGTGGCTGTCCCGTCAGCTCTCGCTCTGTACTGTGAGCACTGGTAAATGAGCAGTTGCTGCATTATTCACTCTCTCTGTCTGATCGAAACTTGGCTCAATAGCACTAAACCAGCTACCGTTTGAAAGATTTGTCTTACAAAACCTTGAAAACTGCACTGAACATCCATACATTGATTTTTGTTGCTTGGAATCTCCTGGGCTTTGATGTAAAGGCAGAATCCACACGTAGGTGAAGAGGGCTTCCCTCCTCATTGTTAGGGAGAAGAATCGTAAGGATTTCTGTTAATAGCGAGACCAAAATAATTAGTGACGTGCTGGGTAATAGAGCTGGCCGCGACCCAACCTCACTGTCTTCTTCAGTTACGCAATTATTTCAAACGCTTTGTATTGACTTTCTAACAAGACGTCATTTCACTACTCTTTGATTTGTTTTAAGCTGTATTTAAACAGGTATTGCATTATAATGAATATAGTTGATTTTGACTGTAACATCATGATGTTTTATTAACTGGTTATCAATAATAAAAAGAGTATCATTCTGGTATTTGAATAGCAGTGATACAAGCTTAGCAGAGGCTGATAAAGTTAGATAAAATAAATTAACGACTGTATGTTTATTGCAAAAGCGTCTGCTAAACTTGGCTTTAACATGAACATAGGAGATAAGACCTGTGCTCTTTGAACCCCTTCCCCTACATAGCAGCCTGTATGCTGCATTACAGGATTTAGCCTGCTCACCCTGAATGGCCATTGTGCCATAAACACTGTCCGTCCACCATCTCTGAAGCATAGTAGCTGGAGTGCTGTCAGAACTATGAAGACCATTATGAAAAATTAAAAGGCTCTTCATGCATAAGATTAAAAAGGTCAAAAAAAAAGATAATTTAATTTATTGTTTTATGCCAATGACCAGGTGTACAGAAGTACCAATATTTTTAAGCAAATCTGTGAAGATTGTTTTTTTGTTCTCATATCTTTTGATGTGATAAGGAAGTGTTAAATCAAAACGAAGCTTAATTACACATCTTGGAACTGACTGTTTTTAAGTCATTGTTCTCATTGTTTCGAATCAGGCACAGCACTGCAAGTTTCTGTGGATCAGACAAGCTCATAACAGCCACTGTGTGCCACCTGCCGTATTTAACTTCATTTGCATAATTATGTGATTTACACATGGAAATAATGGTGCACCTTCTTGTAACTGCTACTGTCATAATATATGCCAAATTATTATTGATGCAGATTTTCTTTTTCAAATTGTCAGTTTGTTCTGTGTGTTTATTGTCTTGTATTTTTTTTTCTAGCCACTGATTAGGAAAACATGAATCACACTTGGAATATGTGCAATCTATTCAGATTGCTTGAGTTCATAAGGAGTTGGATTGCATTAATGTGATGTTGATGTTCACAGGACATAATGAGGAGTTGAAATATTTACAATATTAAGATATTGGGGGGGGGGGGGGGGGGGGGTCCAGGCTGCAGCACTGTAATGTTTTACATAATTAGACTACTTGCATTTTCCTCCTAGGGATTACATCACAGCCAAATGAATAGGTAATGATTGTGTTGGCCAGGGGCAGGCTCATTTTAACAGAACAGACAGCGCTGTGCTTTGGTGTTAACAGAATCAGCCAGTGAAAGACTGAGTGGCAGCAGCTTGGGCCACTGTCAGGATAAGGAGGCAACAGTAATTGTGCTGTTGCCTGTAAAGGGTAGCCATTCTGCATAAGCAGCAGACAGGGCGACCATGAATTTAAATGGATGTCAACGTGCTCTGCCTGCTGACATTGTATTGCAGCAGAATCACATTTTTGCTGCTGTAGAAAAAATATTTATAAAGATAATATGTATGAAGATTAATATGTTTGTAAGTGTACTGTATGTGTGCCAAAATATATAATGAATATTTGGAAACATATACAAAAAAAAAACAAATACGTTTCTCATTTTTTCTCCAGTTGAATAATAAATTATGAATGATGTGTTCTAATCTTTTTAAGCAAGAGAAAAAACACACCGTCTTTTTAAAGCTTTGGTGTCTAAGCTGTCATTGATTAAACGCTAACTGATATACTCCAGTTGGCAATCTTGTTAGAGCTACCAGTAGCCAAGATAGACAGTTTAGTGCTCTAGTTGATCAATATTACAGATAAAGATTTCATCCATCAATGAACTCCCAAAACAAAAGGTATCAGTTACCTGATTAGACGACAGGAGGATTGCCCCCCCCCCCCACCCCCCCGGTATTGCACATATACAGTGATGGAAGTTTGAAGTCACTTGCTGCAAATATAGCACATGTAATTACAAGCTGAAACAGTTTTGTAGATAACGTGCCTTTGAATTAGCTCATGAAAAAGGTTAATCTCCTTGTAGCCTTTCATTTTGTATGTGTTTTGGCATCTGTTCTTGTGTCCAGCTGTATCTAGCTCCAGTAGGTGTTAAAACCTGATGCATACAAATGCCAGCACAAATGACCAGATCGATGTGAAACCAGCCACTGCTGTTTAAGCGTATCAATAAATGTTCCTTTATTTTCTCTTGAATGGATAAGTGTTCCAGTTAAAAGTCCAATGGATCTCTTAATTGAAAGTTAATTTTAAATCAATGAGGAGAGTCATTTAAATATTGATCGTCCCTTTCTACTCAAATTGTTAACAGTTGATTTTTTTGTAACAACTTTGTTTAAATGCAGTCAATAGCCCATAATCAGTGCATTCTATAAAAAATTGATAGATGTTCTCAAAATGCATTATGGTATCTTGCAGGCCATATACAGTAGCCTAGACATCTCAAACCTTTTAAAATCTTTTAGACAGAACCATTCTATTAAAATTGCATGGTCGGTAATGGTAAATGCTTACTTTGAGTATTTTTTTTTTAAGAATCTTTACAAATGTCAGCTTTGGGAAGTAGGATAAATCCCAGATTTGTACTTCATCAACAAAAACAAAACATGTTTCTCTACTGCGCATATTAAAGCACAAATCTTAGATAAAATGCAACAGCAAAAGATTGAAATTTCAAATTAGAAAAATGTGTTTTCTTGTTGTTATCCCAGTGCAATTAAAGGATTAATACTTATGTATGCAGATCTTGTATGTCATGACACTGATTAGAGATAAGCTGCAAAGCTGCAAGTTTTACACAAGTTAAAAGTGAAATCAGACCGTTTTGAACCTATACTCTTATTGTAACATTTCTGGAAATATATTAGCTAAGACAGACCAAGGAGGAACTTTGTCAGTGAACATTTTTAAAAAGCAAATAATAGACTTATGTATCGAAAGCATATGTCTGCTTGTACTTCATTGTTAGGATCTATTAAGTGGTATTGTTGCCCATGTGACAATGTTTAGACAGTAATGAAATAGATATTTTTATCATGTTTTTATGAAGATGGGAAACGGCAGCTGCTATTTATTTATTTATTTCACATGGCTATCGTCCTTTTATGAGTGCCAACACACAGCATTTTTTAATGTGTGTTTTTTTTTTTTTTGTCTGGGTTTGAAAATTAAGATAATTGAGCTGAAAGGATATACATTTCATTTTGTGAGATTTGTCTTGATTGAAGTAAGCCCAGCTACAAGTAACTTTTCTGCTGGCAAATATATACAATAATAATATTAAAGGCTTGTCCTGTAATCCTACATACATTCATTTGTACTCTTTTTTGGTGTTTTACACATGAATTTTTGTTTTCTTTTTTATACATTTCTGATAGTCCTGTTATTTTCCTGCTATAAACCAATAATGTGTCAGTTAAATAGATATATTGTAACACACACACACACACACACACATATATATATATATAATAGATGACTTGTCTGTTGTTTCTTTTGATGATGTCACTCATATATGATCTAAAGTAAAATTAAGCTCTGTTATTATGATGACAGTTGACTAAAAAGTATAAATATAACCGTAATTATACTTCATGACAAACTGCACCATAAATCCTACAATTAAATATGTTTTTGGCAATGTAATCATTTCAAAATAAACAAAGTGTGGGTTTTTCATTTTCTCAACACAGCATAAAATGAAAACAGCCTGTAGAAATAATAATGTAATTTGTGCAATTTCTGCCATTGTCCCCCTACTATTTGTTGCGGCTTTGTTCCACTTTGATTCTGCAGTATTATTGTTCTTATCAAGCATTCCATCTCAGTCCATTTTCGATAGTCTGGTAAAAAGCTACATTGAAACGAAACAGTTAAAAGGTATGCCTCTGTGTATTCGGTTCATCTGCATATGGGTTTCACATGTGGAGATGAGAAGGCCTTGAGATGTGACAGATAGATCTTATTTGTCTGATAGAGTTGACCAGGGAAATAGAGCTACAGCTGGTTACTTCATTAGGTCCTCATTGATTGAACCCTGCTGAAGTGATGCAGCAGGCTCCTCCGATAACTGCTGGTAATAGAACAAAATGAATTCTTATCACAGAGATTGGAAAGGCCATTAACCCTGGCCTCCAGTGCTTTTAGGAGTCACAGACAGGAAGCTGAGCAGTGACTGGGAAAACTGTTTTCTGTCTAACCACAGGTCAGGTTGGGGGACGTGTGTGAAATTTCTACCCTTCGGCTTTTGTACAGATGAAACGGTTACCCAGGCAGATGTTTATAATCTGTCTTAAATAAATATTGGACAAAGAAGAATCAAAATTAGAAAAAGGACAGGCTTCTATTTAAATTAATTTTTAATACAGAATGAGTCTTGCCATCATGCGTTCTTACAATGTCATTTTTATTTTAAAACCCTAGGGATTTTAGATAGTATAAATAAAATATGGGAGTCATGCAAACAGCAGGTAGTGGTGTTTTAGTTTTAGTTGAGCCTTATAAATATATTTAAGTCTTTTATTTCTTTTTATTATAATTAAGAAATCTTGCCATGCTAGCTGCAAAGTACAATTTTTAAGCATGTCTAATTGTCGTTACTTTCCTTAACATATACTATTTCATTAAAAAAAAAAAAAAAAGCAGAATTTTTTGCGCATGTTTTTAACATTAGGCATTAAAGATCCCTTTCTGGTGAATGCCAAGAAAATGCCAAAGATGCACTGTACATTGTCAAATAGATGGGTAAATCCTGTTGGAGGTTTTTTGTTCTTGAGTTTGAGTTAATTGTGATGTACATGGCCATGCGTCATTCTCTGTCATAGGAGTAAATAAGCACCTGGAGATTGAAGTTCCTGTTGCTTTTGGGATCCACCCAAGTATTTAAATGAACATTCTACGTGTCAAACTAATTTAGGGCTGCCAAAATCATTTCTGTAACGTCATGTGAAAATCTGCATAAAATATTAAAATGTATCTGACATAAAAATTATAAATTGATCAAGATAGTACATGCACACTATAGACACTATTATAGTTTATAAGCACTTTTTTACTACATTGATGAATAAAAATAATGTATGTAACATTCACATACTTTACAATTATAATAGCCAGAGTTGCAACAGTAAAATATATCTGTGATTTTCATAAATATTACTACATAAAGACACCATAGCTTTATGGTCATAAAAAAAAGAAACCCTCCTGATTCTTTAGTGTACAACACAAAACTTACTTTGTAGATCAGCATATATAATACCATAACGTGTTTTTGTCTGCAACTGTCTCACATTTTCACAACTTACCACAGTTTTATAATGCTATTGACATATCTATTTGTGATGTTCTCCTTAAGTTCTCCTTAAGAGCAAATACACTGATCCAGACCTGCTCGCAGGGCCCCTTAAAATTACTAGCCTTGAAGGTAGCCCTAAAAAAAGACTGTAACCTTTTATATGTTAAATAATCTTTAACTTAAAAAAAAGAAAATTAGGCTCTATTTGTGAAGTACAAACAATATATTTTTGGACGGTGGAGAATGTGCAGTCCTTGCCTTTCTCTAGAATGCTATTCAATTCCAAGCTTCATCAGCATTGCTGATCTCATTTAAAATGGTTGTGCCAGTGGTTTCTGTTTATTTCTCAGTACATCCCGCAGGGTGTAAAAACTGGCAATTAAAATAACCTCCTATTTATTTGTTGGTTACACCTAAAAAGCAATATAATATTATATATGACAGGGACCTGTAGGCAGAAGAATATTTTTTCCCATTATTATCTGACAATTTCTGTGGGCTGGGTTTGCGATAGCTATACCTTTAATCAAAGGAATAGTGCTGGAGGCCAGAAAAGCTCATTCACATGGGTTTACCACACATATGATAGAATGTGTATGTGCATGTTGAAAACAAATAGGTTAATACAGTATAAGACACTGGTTTTTTTACAAAAAATAAAATGAAACAAATCCTACCCATTCTGTTAGTATTATTGGAGGGGGCTGGTGCTGGTGCATATATATCTATATATATATATCTATATCTATATCTATATATATATATATATATATATATATATATATATATATATATATATATATATATATATATATTAGCTCAATATATATATATATAACCTCCATGAACACTTTATTCTTGGAATTATGATTTAAAAATATTAAAGCAGCCCTGGAACATTTTCACTAATTGTCCCTCATACTTGGGAGCTGTATAATATAGGTTACTGCTAATGCACTTGGACATCTTGTCAACAATTCCTGCAGAAAATGCATGTGTAGAATGTGGTACTGTGCATCTGGCTCGGTATCCATGCAGTTCTGAGACTAGAGCTGACTGAGGCCTGCTCCAGTGGGTTGATGTTTAGTGTTTCAGACATGCTACATTAACAGCATCTGGTTAGAATCTAAATGCTTGTAAAATAGGCTGAAATTTTTTTTTGGGGGGGAGGAAAACAATTAAGAAAGAAAGCAAAGGGTATTATCCTTGAGGTATTATAACTGGCCCTTAACTAGGAGCAGCGCAGGGTAGAATTTCAAAGATTATTTTAAATAAGACAGTAAAATTCAAAACATGGGGCAAGCAAGAGTATCTAACTTCACAAGAACCATCAGCCTAAGGGTTAAAGTAACAAAATAGGGAACTGAGGGGGTAATAAAATCTGGGGTGTGGAAGCGAAAATTATAGATTTTATACCTGAGTTGCACCTTTTTTTTATTGAAATCTAGTAAGTACCAGAAATTGCAGATCAGACTATTAAGTGAAAAGCCTGAATAGATTGACAGTACCATTTTTTTTAAGAATCACCTATCTAGGTACTTTATGAAAAAAAGAAATCATGTCTTAAAATATAAAAGGACTAAAAGAGATTTAAGGTACAACAGAAGTGCAGTGACATTTTGTGTTTGGAGATTTCATTACATATACTTCAGTTTATTGTTCTATTTAGGCAATAATGTACAACAGGTCAGTCTTTTGCTGGCCACTTAATGAGCAGTTTGAGAAGTTATTGAGCCCAGGGGAGAAGCCAAGGAAACTTAACACAAAACCCTGTAATTAGTTCAAAGGTATGACCAACCTGAATGCTGTCCAAAGGGAGCGTCGCATCGGCTGTGGCGCTCCCATGGGTTAGGGAGACCAAACCGTCAGGGACTGTTACGCCTCATCTCGCTTCAGCAAACCCTGCTGGCCAGGAGCCCAGAGAGCTCCGAGTGGACACCTGCAGGGCTGGCCTTTGTCCTCCAGAGGCCGGTAGTTAGCTGACATCCACTCTCAAGTTCCTAGGTGTAAAAGAGAAAACTGGCTTGGTCGTGGGATCGGAGGAGGCCCACTGAACCTTCGGATCTCCTGAGCTGTGTGGGGAATTGCTGTGGTGAGGGGGTAAAATAATTGGGACACTAAATTAAAATAACAAAAAGTATAGAAACCTGTATGTATCCCAGGAGATTCTCCATAATAAACAGCTTTCACCTTCCCAACTAGAGAGCAGTCTGTTTGCCTGGTTACATCAAAGGAAGTACCAGCGGGTTGAGAAAATCACATAAGGAGGGCAGTTTGACCTCCAAGGGTTATTAGTTTGTGGCTTGGTGGAGGCTTGTAAAGTTACGTCCCCAGTACTGCTGTTAGCGATTAAGTTGATGGGTAAAGTCTATCCCACAATTTCTCCCTGCTGCTGACACAGAGCCTTACTCCGCATTCAGATTACTCAAACTATTGCTAGGGTCAGGCTGAGGTCAGACACCATGATGATGTATAGGAAAGCATGTCTGGGAATTTCTCTCGCTCTTGAAACGCATACCAGAAAGGCAGCATAACACCCTACAAAAATTGTCTGATGAGACCCAGATGATAGCCGCTCTTTTACTACCTTCATAATTTGCCTTTTCTCTTGCTTGACACACCATGTTTTATTAATGCATTCTGCGATAACCTTAAAAATGTTATGTCCCCTTGAGGTAAAGACACTCGATAGCACTTTGACACTTCATTTCCCAGCCAACGGGAATGGGTCAGTAAATCCCAAATAAAGGAACAATACAGAGATTCCCAAGGATGACACAAACAAAGAGAGAGAGAAAAGAAAAGGGTTGCCACAGGCTGGCCTAGGCCCTGAGGCCTGACACTGAATATGAGCCTCATGTGTGTGCACATAGCATTAACAAAGCCCAATCTGGTCATGATCACAGACTCCCAGCAGCCCAAACTGTGCTCCCCTGCCACCTTTACAAATGTAGGCTCGTCTGCCCACTGTGACTGTGGCGCCTGCCGACTTAACAATCAGGAGTGACAAGGCTTAAAAACTAAAACAATCATAGGCTGCTTTTTTCTTTTTTTTTTGTCAATTTTTTATTATGGTTTGTGAAGATAGAGACACTATTATATTAAATGACCTTACTTTATATATATATATATATATATATATATATATATATATATATATATATATATATATATATATGCATTGATACATACATATGCATTGAAAATAACCTTATGAATTGTGTGTCTTTTATTGTAAATCTGCACCCGAGTGCAATATGTTACACCTGCCTGGACACAGCAGCTTTCCATCTTAGCTTTATTCAGAGCAGAATTGGAATACGCCATCATAACACAACCACCAAAATTGCAATTTTTGCACACAGCTGGTTCACATGACAGGAAATATTTCATCCTGCTGTCAGAATATTATTAATAAAACATTGGGAGCAGAGTGTGCCACTATTCTTTCTTCAATCACCTTCAGCATCCGCAATGAAAATTTTATGCTGTATATAATTTCCACTTAATGTGTTGCACTTAAAATGTCAGCGTCAGTGCTGTATGTGGAATCTGAAGGGGTTAATTATACCATGTTCTGTGAGCCAGGCTGCAGCTTACCAAAAAAAAAAAAAGTAAGTGATTAAAAAGACTGATTGTATGTAAATGCATTGGTGACCTTTTTTTGCCATCTCATGGTCAATTTCTATGCTTGTAAAGGCTTGATAAAATTGATGAATGCAGCGCTTTGAACGCCATTTTCTCTGCATCTCCTAATTTATTTAATTCCTACCAGGTCTTACAAATATGATTTTTATTTTTGCACTGCAATGGAAACAGCATGTGGTGCTGGGGGAGTTGTGAGCCTGGTTATCTGGCATTACTCAGACTGCTAAAAATTCATTAAAATGTGACATCAGCGCAGTGAGAGACAAATGATCACAGGATGAAAGGGAACAGTGGGCCTTTCACGGATTAGTGCTGCACAGCCCCAGCCTAGCAGCTAACAGCATAAACAGATTAATCCACTAGCAGCATAGCTAAGATACACAGAATTATTAAACAAGGGGTGAGCCACAGCAAAGATTTCCATGTAATCTCATGCTAACAATCTAGAGAGGTGTGTGATGTAGGTACCCAAAGGGAATTCTGTAATTTGTCATAGGGAGCACCTGCTATAGGGAGAACGTGTTTTTTATCTTTTGTCTGGTTGCCACTAATACCTTCCCCACTGTTAAATCAGCATTATAGATATCATGAAAAGTTTGACATAATTACCACTGTTTTTAAATGTAGTGCATCAACATTATTTAGGTGGGTTTGTGAATAGTGACTAACCACATGAGTGTGCATATACTATATTTGGAAATGGTCAGCTGATACACAATCTATTAAATCATTAATATTTTAAATACATGGAACAAACTGTGTGTTTCAAATTAAGTGCCAAAATGTCTAATGCACAAAGTAGTTGAGTTATAACCTGCACTATCAGTAGGCACATTTTTAGTTTCAACCCATACAAGTGCAAGTGACTAAAGCTCCTAAATGTGCTCAATTGCAGAAGAGCCAGGTGAAGACACAGAGGGATCTGCTAAAACTGCAACAGTGGCTGCCGCTGATGAAAAGGACCTAAGCGATAAAGATAGTAAAGAAGGCAAGACGACAGAGAAAGATTCCAGTAAGACTGCAGAATTTGGTCTTTTTTCTGTCTTCTATTCTCTTTCATCTTAAACTTGCATTCTTGCTAATAATCGCTGCATGTGATTTCTATCAGTGGCCTCCCATTGACTTATTTTTAAACATAACCATCTGACAGGATAGATACGGATAAGTTGAAGAATATTACAGACTGACCAGTGAGATTATTTTTTAATCAAATCAGTTTGCGTGCTTGTAATTTTTGTAAGCGCCTTTCATTAATCTTTGCTGTACTTGTGATTCCTCTGATGACATATTCATTTTGCGTAACCATGGGATTAGATACCCCTCAGGTATCTTTTTCTAATATGGCAGTACCATTGTAACCCTTAAATTAATACTTTTGAAAGTCCTTTCTTTCCAACAGCTCAAGCTGCTGTAAAAACAGTTCACTTTCTCCTATATATATAATTGGTAACAAATGAATAAAGGCAAGAATCTCTGAAACAAAGCTCATATAGTTTAGGAAAGCAAACCCAGAACTAGCATCTGGTACAGATACCTCAGGCTTTTGTTGTATTTGATTTGGCGAATATGAATTCATACATGATTTTTTATGTATGAGATGGAAATCTATGGTTAAAATGAATATTACATTGGATCTTTTTACTGCACGCTATACCTAGTTACATTATGCTGGATTCAATGAAGCAGAAGAAATGCAGAAATAGGTTGGTGCCTATTAGTTTAGGTAGTCATCTATCTTTTACCCATATCTCCATGACAGGAGCATCTGAAGAAGCCAGTATTCAATGCATTTTCTACTTCATTTTACAGAAAACATAATTTAATATTAAAGCTGGGATACACATCTGGTTTCAAGTTCAATTAGGTTTTGTGTATTCAAAATGAATCGGACAATTACAAATGTTTACGTTTTTCAATTATAGTTTTCTGTCCCATAGCTACATTACATTTTTTTTTTAATTGTCCATTGAATGAGTGATGGTAAATTTGTATCCACAAATGCTATAAAGGATTGTGACTGTAGCAAACCTTTTAATGATTGCATTTGCATTAGAACATAAGAACATAAGAAAGGTTACAAACAAGAGGAGGCCATTCAGCCCAGCTTGATCCCAGAATCTCGACAAGCAGTTTAACCACACCCTAATCCATGTGCATGCATTTCCTTGAATCCCTACTGCGTTCAGTTTGAGAATTAATCTTTTATGTGGCATTCTATTGGCCAGTGTTTATACACGTGTTTGTTTAAGAGTTTAGTGTAAGAGTTTTAAAAAAAAAAAGGCAATCAACCTTACCCTCTCAAGATTAGATGACTCAGTCTCCAAAACTAGAGCTTTGAGAATAAAAACTGTTTTCAGCCGAATTCTGACATCTTGTTCTTCATTTACATTGTCATTTTAATCTAGTGTCAGTTTAGATTAATTATAATCTAAATTACATTTCCCCATGCAAATGTATTAATATGGATAAACTCCAGACTAATTTCTGCACTTCATAAAGATGTAATGTGTCAGTGACATAGCTTGGGGGAGCACTTTTTAATAATGCAGTAAACAAAAGCAAAGATGAAAATTAACCTTCATTACTGCAAAGAAAATTACCAATAGACTAAATTTAAATTAGTAAGGAACTGCCATTGTTCATTTTAATTTAAATAATACAGATAAAGGCATGCAATGCATGCAAATGACATCAAGTGTTGATGATTTAAATAAGTTTGTCTTTTCCCATAAATTACAATATTAAATATGTGCATTATAGTAAGATTTTTTGCCTGTATTATAATAAATAATACAAAATAGTCCACAGATATTTTATTAAAGCGGTTTATATTAGATAAAATAATATAATGTGTGTGCAGGAAGTATATATTTATATCAAGTTGCATGTTGTACTGATCTAATTTAGTTTAAAACTTAAAAAAAAAAAAAAATCTCTCTGAAATGTGTTGTCTGAAACATGCTGGATACTTCTAGGTTAGAGCCTGAAATGTGACATCCAGATGTTATCAGTTGAACTACAGGGCACACTAATTCTTAACCTAAAATGTGATCTCAGTAAATCCACCATATTTAGGGGAGCTGCTTATTTATTGCTGTGTAACCCTAACCATACTGTGAAAACTACAGTGGAGTCAATTAAATAGTACATTTAACCTGTCACGGTATCAAGGAGCATGATTAAATATATTATTTTCTGCAAAAACTATGACCACAACTGTCATTACACATGGAGTTTAATTTCAGAGAAAAGAGAAAAAAAACAGATTTTGTGTTACCAATAACATAATACCCACTGCTGATTAAAAAAAATAAAGTCCCATGTGCTTATGAACCACTAAACCTAAGCTCCAATTACATTGTATTGCTTGCTACTCACACTGATGCAAATAAGAACAAAACAGTGATAATAAAATAATTAGGGCTTCTGATTTTCGGTTTTAACCGATAAAACCTGATAAAACCTGATAAAACACCCCCGATACAAAAAAAAGGAGGACACTGCTGCTGTACCCTTGAGCAAGGTACTTTACCTAGATTGCTCCAGTAAAAACACAACTGTATAAATAGGTAAAATCCCAACTGTATAAATGGGTAATTGTATGTAAAAAATAATGTGATATCTTGTAACAGTTGTAAGTTGCCCTGGATAAGGGTGTCTGCTAAGAAATAAATAATAATAATAATAAAAATAATAATAAATACATTTCCCAGTGCTGCTGGGCAATGTCCCGCCTTCCTGACTTGTATCTATCATTGATTCGTTCTGAATACTTTAAACCCGCCCCAAATACTGAGTGATAGCACATAACTACATTTCTATTGGAGACTCCGCTTGCGAGATTTAAAACGTGATTACAATCAGGATGGAGGCTTGCTAGCGGGATTTAAAGCCGTATTACAGTTAAGATACGGAGGATTTAAAACAGAATTGTGGTGAAATTTACAAAAATGCCTCCAGACAAAAACCCCAGAAGAATGTGTCCGTGACTATAGGGATTTAATTGTGGAAGACAGCAAAGGAAAGGTACAACTTAAGTGTGCAAGTACTGTCGAGTTACATATTTTTACACACACACAAAAAAAATACAGTATAAGAATTAGAACTGAATCAGGAGGAAAGGATAGTGTGTATTCATGAGGGAAAGTATGAACATTTAGCCAAATGACTAGGCAAGTGCTAGAAAGGCTAAACAGATCATTCCGTTTTGAATGTCATTGACAGTTGGAAATAAAGATGGGTGATTTGGCTGTCGGTCTTGGATCTGTAATACAAACAGCTTGAATGTCATAAGTCACCATTTGATTTATCCTAATCAGCCAAGGTCCTACATCTCGAAAGGCATTTGTCATTTGGAGAAAGGCTGTGTGGCAATTATTTTAGCTACTGCTGCATTGTTTGGTATTGTGTCTCATGACAAAGAAAGAGAAGAAAGCAGTCACTGACTGCAAACCTGTAAAAACAAAAGTAAAACAAACCATTCTCAGTAAGTTGATGCAGTCAGTATTTTTTAATGTTTAAAGAATATATGAAAAAGGAAACCTGCTGTGTACCAAAATGAGCAAAATAAAAAAAAATTAGGTAATGTAGGTACACAAAAATGTGTATAATTTTTATATATATCAGGATGTTTCGGACTACAGATGAAGATTCAGATGAAGAAGGACTCCATTACCTTTTTCTTTAGATAGATAGATAGATAGATAGATAGATAGATAGATAGATAGATAGATAGATAGATAGATAGATAGATAAAATGATTCAAATATATATAATGCTTGGTATTGGATTAATCAACCATTTGTAATTGCAAGGACAAGATTATTTTACTGTAGGATCTAGAAAAGGAGTAAGACTATTTTTAAAGTACAAAACATAATTGTCTGATATTTTAATTTTTATATACTGTATACATTGGAGGGTAGAATTTGTTCTATTATACAAGGTTCTTTGTTGATTGAAAAAAAATCATAAAGATGAATCCTCATGCACAGCATGCAATCAGATTATCCCTGCAATAGATATTTACAGTGAGTCCAATAGCAATCAATGGTCAAACTTCATTGCATTGTGAAATGTATTTGCACCCAGTTGTCCAGTGGTAGTGTCCTCACCCTGGAAATAATTTAGTTGCAAATTGACTGGATGAAAATTGAAAGTTAAAATTAGAAAAATACAGATGATGCTGCGCAGTGATGAGATTGGAACACTTGGTAAATTAGGTTTTCTGTTTGTCATGAAATGTATGTGACATGCCTACCCAACACAGCTGTAATATACAGGCCAGTGTAAAAGATCATCTGGCAATTGGAAGCTGGAGAGAATTCTCGGATGCTCTTGGAAATTAGTATTGTGCCCGTGTCTTTGATGTGTGCAATTTTTTTTTTGGTGTCACTTAGTTAGATAGCCTATTATTTGAAATACTGTCTTTGATGAAAAAAAATGCATTTGTTTGTATGAGAAGAGAGGAATACATTTATAGACAAGGTTAGCTTGACAGAATGAAACACAGACAGGCATAAGATTTAATATTTTCAATATTAAAAAAGAACAATTATATACACAAGTACAAATTAGTGTTAAATATTATTTTTGTTATCTGTATGAAAATTATATGATGAAGATACGTATGTATATACAATATCTTATTGTAGATTCAAATAAGAAACATTTTCTGTGTTCCATGAGCCTGAAGGCAATGTATCTTGTCTATATCTGGAGAGGAGGGTCATGAGAGATTTAGCATAAAACTGAATAACAGGGGCCCCCAAGTGGCTCATCCAGTTAAAAGCGCTGCCGCGGGGAGCGCAGGATGAGTCACAAAGCTTGGACGGCGCTAGTTCACGTCCAGGCTGTGCAAAGAGGCCGAACTTTGCTGGGGACCCCTAGTGGGGAAGGGACTTATTCTCCTCATCGCGCACAGTGAACCCTACTGGCCAGACACCGAGCATATTCAGTGTGGATAAGAAGCAGGGATGATCTCTGTCTTCCAGGATCGGTAGCCCACCCACTCCTGCTCTAGTTTGCTTGCCGTAAAAGCAATTTTGACTTTAGGCTTGTGAGATCGGAGGATGCTCACACGCCCTCAGAACGTCTGTGCTGCGTGGGTACTTGCTGCGGTGAGGAGAAAAAATATAATCAGACATTTCAAACTTAAAGCTGTTATTGCAGCGAAAGGTGGCTCTACCAAATATTAATGTGTGGGGGTTGAATACTTATGCAAGCAAGATATTTCAGTTTTTTATTTTTCTTAAAATTATTTCCCAACATAAAACCAATGTCACCTTACAATAATTGATTTTGAGTTTCAGTGTTTTAAAATAAAATATCAAACAGAACGAAATTTCAATGTACCATTTGTAATTCAGTAATATGAGAGAATTGGTCAGGGGTCTGAATACTTTTGCAAGGCACTGTGTATATGTGTGTATATATATATATATATATATATATATATATATATATATATATATATACACACACATATACATGATATGGATTATTACTAACAAAGATGAGTTGGGGAAAAAAAGGATTTCAAATTTCAGGATTTGTTTAGGATTGGTTTCTTATACCTAATCATATGCACTGCATGGAAATAGTTTGTATTTGTGTAAGAAATATTAGACATAGTATTGCTCATTCAGATGAGTTTGTTGAACATGGTGTCATGATCAGAATGTAATTTGTTTTGAGGCAACGGATCGGAATCCAGACTGTGCTGTTAGTCAGAGAATGTTATTGATTCATCTTTCAAGGTAACATAAGGTTATCTAAACAAGCGAGAGCACATTACCAGATTCATTTGATACAGTCTGCCCAGATTAGGTATCAAGGCATTTGGTCATTAAAACTTAAACATACCTTTTCATTATGATTCTTGTTTTTTGTTCACTTTTTTAAAAGTAATTTTCTTTCTTTTTGTTATCATGCAGTGTATGCTGTTATCTAGCAAAACATGACTTTGTCATTTAATCTTCATCTTAGTCCTCTAAATGGAATATGTTCATTTAAATATAACTAAAGGTGCTCTCTGTTCTGCATTCACAGGCATAAATACACTGGGTAAAGAAACTCCACGAAGTGCTGCAGTAGGGAAGCGGCCGCTACTGCAGGATAAGGAAAATGATACTGCATCCAAGAGACCCAAATCTGCTGAGGACAATAAGCTTAGCAATGATCAGGTAATGTCATACGTGCCCAGCACTGGGTAGTAATTAGACATTTCCAGGTATTGAAATCAGATGTATTCTGATACATTGTTGAAGATATATATTTGTTATACTGTGTGGTACTATAAGTAGGCTTTTGGAATTTATTTGTAGTTAAGGACAGCTTCAATTTAAAAGTAGCCCTTCTAATAGAGACGAGAAAGCTGAGCTCACATGTCTATTTGTAATTTACACCTTGACCTACAACAAAAAAGCATTTTCATAAGTAAAACTCAAATGAAAGAACTGTAATTCTTCAGGTATTATAATGTTTTCACATATACATTCAGATGGCTAATTGGTGCTGTTATGCCTGACTCAGTATTAATTTGAATCTCTCTTTTTTAATTAGGTCTACCAGTGCCCATACTGTAATTACAGTAGCAAGGATGCAAACCGAATCCAGATGCATGTCATGTCGCAGCACTCATTGCAGCCTGTTATCTGCTGCCCTCTCTGCCAAGACGTCCTCAGCAACAAGATCCATCTCCAGCTTCACCTGACCCATCTGCACAGTGTGTCACCTGACTGTGTCGAGAAACTACTCACGACTGTAAGTATCTACGTTGTCAGTGAGTTCAAACATTATTAGAAGCAAAAAAAAGAGCCTTTTTCATTTATCTGCTATTTTTAATAAATGTTTGAATTCATACAAAATAAAAATAATTGTAATGTGTAATTGATATTATTTTTTGGTTTACCACTGTGACTAATAATAATGATGATGATGATGATGATGATGATGATGATGATGATGATTCTCAATTAGAAAAAAAATCAGTATTGTTAATGATTAAGAAAAATAATCAGGTGATTTTTTAAAATTTTAGCTGTGCTAATTGGACCTTCTGTCTTGTTTTAAAAGGTATCTGTTCAGGATGTTATGTTGCCCAAAAGCATGCATTTTCCAGCGACTACACAAGAGAAACAGTCTTCGACTGATACGACTTCAACAGTTATAGCAGAAGGGTCTGAAAAGCCTTCAGGTAAAAACTACTGTTGAAATAGTATGGCTGTACTGAACTCTACTGTAGTTAAATCCTTTTACCGTATCATAAAATCCACTCATTTTATGTATTTACTTATTTTAACAGGCGTTAATTCTTCAGATGAAAATATTACCATGGCACAACATAACTTAAAAGCTGAACTGGAGCTTAAGAACGAGGAACTCAAGCCACCGAACGAAGCTTCGGGAGCACCTGATTGGAAAAAGAGCAGCAGCGAGGATTCCAAAACCTCTGACTTGCAGGAGCAGCTGAGTGAGCTACAGAAAAGGCAGCAGCTCTCAGTCTCTGATCGCCATGTCTACAAGTATCGCTGCAACCACTGCAGCCTGGCTTTCAAGACTATGCAGAAGCTTCAGATACATTCCCAATACCATGCCATTCGGGCTGCCACCATGTGCAGTCTCTGCCAGCGCAGTTTCCGTACATTCCTTGCTCTCAAGAAACACTTGGAAAATGGCCATCCTGAGTTGAGTGAGGCTGAAATTCAACAGCTTTGTGAAAGCTTGCCCCTCAATGGTGAGCTTTGTTCAGAAAGTGAAGCTAGAGCTATTGAAGAGGCACAAGCATTGGAACAGGAAATTGACAAAGAGGAAGACATGGATCAGGAAGGAAAAGCAAGTCCAGCAGGGAGTGACAGCAGTTCTGTTCCAGACGAGCTGGGTTCCGAACCAAAGCGGACTTTGCCTTTTAGAAAAGGCCCAAATTTCACTATGGAAAAGTTTTTAGATCCTTCTCGTCCATACAAATGCACGGTTTGTAAGGAATCATTTACTCAGAAGAACATTCTGTTGGTTCATTATAATTCAGTCTCCCACTTACACAAGCTAAAGAAAGTTTTGCAGGAAGCCTCCAGCCCTGTTCCACAAGAGACTAATAACAGCATTGATAACAAACCCTACAAATGCAATATTTGTAATGTTGCTTACAGCCAAAGTTCAACCTTGGAAATCCACATGAGATCTGTGCTACACCAGACAAAAGCCAGAACTGCCAAGTTAGAAACTAGCAGTAGCGCAGCCAGTGGAAACAGTAGTGTGGCACCTGCAAGTAGCCCAGTTTCCGTTAGTCAAGGAAATGTAGAAGCTGCAAGTTTACCAACGTTCAGTAACAAAGACAGCAATGTAGATGCCAAAGAAATAAACAAAAAGCAAACTTCTGATCTAATTTCCACTCAAGCCACTCATCAGCCTCCCCCATCACCAGCACAGTTTCAGATGCAACTGCAGCATGAATTACAACAGCAAGCTGCTTTCTTTCAGCCCCAGTTTCTAAACCCAGCATTCTTACCTCACTTCCCAATGACCCCTGAGGCTTTACTGCAGTTCCAACAGCCACAGTTCCTGTTTCCATTTTATATCCCTGGGACAGAGTTTAATCTCAGTCCTGAGTTGGCACTGCACTCTGCTGCATTTGGGATGCCAGGAATGTCCGGATCACTACTGGAAGACCTGAAACAACAGATGCAGCAACAGCACCAGTTGGGGCAGCAACAGCTGCAGCTCTTGCAACAGCAGGCTCCGCAACAGCAAACTTCTCAGTCACAAATGCAGCATCAGAAACAGCAGCAACAAAATAGCAAACCTGCTAAAATGGAGCAAAGTAACATAGTTGAATCTGAAATTCAGATGTCCAAGGATGCTGAAGAGCAGTTAGAAAAGCATGACAGCAAAGCCAGGTATGACTGCCTAACTGACAGCGAAGTCACAAAAGAAAGCAAAGATAGCACAAAACAAAAGTCGTTTGATCCACTCATCCTACCCCCTCGCATTGTCTCTGGTGCAAGGGGGAATGCAGCAAAGGTTTTGTTGGAGAACTTTGGCTTTGAACTGGTTATCCAGTACAACGAGAACAGGCAAAAGGTTCAGAAGAAAGGCAAAACTGGTGAGGAAGAGATTATTGATAAACTAGAATGTGGAACATGTGGAAAACTATTTTCCAATATCCTTATTTTAAAGAGCCACCAAGAACATGTGCATGGACAGTTTTTCCCAATTGGAGAGCTGGAGAAGTTTGCAAGGCAGTATAGAGAAGCCTATGATAGACTGTATCCGATTACTCCCTCATCTCCGGAAACTCCTCCGCCGCCACCACCACCACCACCATCAACCCCACCACATCCACAGCCCTCTTCTACTGGAACTGGAAAAGCTCAGACTCCTGTTCCTGTACCTTTGCAAGCTCCACCTCCACAACCCCCACCCCCACCTCCTCCACCACCTCCTGCTCCACCCCAGGTCCAGCTGCCTGTTTCGTTGGACTTGCCTCTTTTCCCACCACTCATGATGCAATCTATGCAGCACCCAGCCTTGCCTCCACAGCTAGCCCTTTCGCTTCCAACGATGGATTCCCTATCCACAGATCTCACACAGCTTTGCCAGCAGCAGCTGGGCTTGGATCCAAATTTTCTAAGGCATTCTCAATTCAAACGTCCTCGCACCAGGATTACAGATGATCAACTAAAAATCCTGCGCGCTCACTTTGACATCAATAACTCACCGAACGAAGAGCAGATCCAAGAAATGGCAGACAAATCCTTCCTCCCACAAAAGGTTATCAAGCATTGGTTTCGCAATACTCTTTTTAAAGAGAGGCAGCGAAGCAAAGACTCTCCTTACAACTTTAACATTCCTCCTGTCACCACGTTGGAAGACATTAGACTGGACTCCCAATTTAGCGCTTTGGAATATTACAAGACAGATGCAACCATGAACAAGAGATCTTCTAGAACACGGTTTACAGACTACCAGTTGAGGGTCCTTCAAGACTTTTTTGATACCAATGCTTACCCTAAAGATGATGAAATAGAGCAGCTCTCTATAGTTCTCAATCTGCCATCTCGAGTGATTGTTGTTTGGTTCCAAAATGCCCGCCAGAAAGCCCGCAAGAGTTACGAGAATCAGGCTGATGCTAAAGATGAGAAAAAGGAGTTGACCAATGAACGCTACATTCGGACCAGCAACATGCAGTATCAGTGTAAAAAATGTAATGTGGTCTTTCCACGCATTTTTGACCTAATTACTCATCAGAAAAAACAGTGTTACAAAGATGAAGATGATGATGGCCAAGATGACAGTCAAACAGAAGATTTCATTGATGCCAATGATCATATGCTGTCAAAGCAACCATCCATGTCTGGGCAAACGGATTCATCCAAACCTTTAGGAACAACGATAAGCTCTGGCTCTGGCTCGAGTACTCCTTTAATGCCTTCCCCTAAACCCGAAATGGGTAAAACTTCACCCAAACCTGACTTTCCAACAGAAAAACCAAAGCAAACTGAGGCTGTTCCAACCTACCAGGTGTCTAAGACTGTAGCTTCTTCTGAGCCACTGCCACCCCAGCCTTCAACACTTCAAACCCAACAGCAAAAACAACCCCAGCAGCAAATAGTTAGACCTCACTCTCAACCTCAGAATGCAGCAATCCCTTCTAGCCCTCTGTCTGTTGCCGTCACCTCGTTGCAGAACAGTCTACCTCCTCAGATGTTACAATACCAATGTGACCAGTGTAAAATTGCCTTTCCAACTGTAGACCTTTGGCAGGAGCACCAGCATATGCATTTTCTTGCGGCTCAAAACCAATTCCTTCATTCACAGTTCCTAGAGAGAACAATGGATATGCCCTACATGATCTTTGACCCCAATAACCCACTTATGACTGGGCAGCTGCTCACTGGAGCTCTATCGCAGATGCCATCACAGACAAGCTCATCACTTTCGACACCCCCTGGTACAGTATCGGGTTCCCTGAAACGCAAACAGGACGATAAAGAGGAAAGCAGTTCCAATGAAAAGGATGGAGGAAACAGTGGTGAAGATCAGCATCGAGATAAACGTCTCAGAACCACTATCACCCCAGAGCAGCTGGAGATCTTGTATGAGAAGTACCTACTAGATTCCAATCCAACTCGAAAAATGTTAGATCACATTGCTCGAGAGGTTGGCTTGAAGAAAAGAGTTGTCCAAGTTTGGTTTCAGAACACCCGAGCTAGAGAAAGAAAAGGACAGTTTCGAGCAGTGGGTCCAGTTCATACTCATAAAAGATGTCCCTTCTGCAGAGCACTCTTTAAAGCAAAATCAGCACTCGAAAGCCACATCAGTTCCCGACACTGGCATGAAGCTAAGCAAGCAGGTTATAGTGTGCCTCCAAGCCCCTTACAAACAGCAGAAGATGGAGGTGTAAGCCCACAAAAGTACAGCTATTTTGAATATCCATCACAACCAATAACAAAGACCGAATCAAGCGATTATGAACTGCCAGCTGCAACATCAACACCAAGTAAGCATTTACAAGTGCCACTGAATAGCTTTTTAAGCCCATCATCCTTAAAAGCAGAGAGCAGTGATGATGTGGAAGGCATCAATATGAATTCTGCAGATGCTTATGACCAAAACAAGATGGATTTTGATGAGACCTCATCCATTAACACAGCCATCAGTGATGCAACCACTGGGGATGAGGGCAATAATGAAGTTGAAAGCATAACCGGCTGTACCAGTGAAACAAAGCCTGCATATTCACCTGCAGAACACAAGGCTAATACAAATCCCACACCAACCTCGGATATATGTGATGAAAAATTATCCTACTCTCTTGTAAACTCATTGAGTTTCTCTGGAAAGGATAGTGACCAGTATTATAGCATGCAAGATGATGACCTAGATGACAATGCAGATCAAAGTGAATCTTCCAGTTTAGCCGACCCAAGCTCACCAAGCCCCTTTGGGGCCAATACATATTTCAAATCATCAAAGTATGGTGGAGAGAGGCTGGGTAATAAGCGATTTAGAACACAGATGAGCAACCTGCAGCTGAAGCTCCTTAAAACATGCTTCAATGACTACCGGACTCCAACCATGCAGGAGTGTGAAATGCTTGGAAATGAGATAGGCTTGCCTAAGCGAGTTGTCCAGGTCTGGTTCCAGAATGCCCGAGCAAAAGAAAAGAAATTCAAGATAAATATAGGAAAGCCATTCATGATGAGTCAAGATGGAGCAAAAACAGAATGTAGCTTGTGTGGCGTGAAATATACTGCACGTCTTTCCATTCGAGATCACATCTTCTCCAGGCAGCACATTTCAAAGGTACAAGAAACAGTAGGAAATCAGATTGATAGAGAGAAGGATTATCTTGCTCCTACAACAGTCCGTCAGCTAATGGCCCAACAAGAATTGGATCGCTTGAAGAAGGCAACAGATATTCTTGGCTTGACAGCCCAGCAGCAAACAATGATTGACAGCAATGCACTTCATGGCCTTAGCCTGCCAACAGCTTATCCAGGACTATCTGGTCTCCCACCAGTCCTCCTTCCTGGAGTAAATGGCCCTTCATCTCTGCCTGGTTTTCCACCGAACACACCTGGTGAGTTAGTATGAC